>NW_017671522.1:47679-100452 GCF_001879085.1 Nicotiana attenuata
ATTTGGCAAATCTTTTGACCAGTAGAGACCTTTAGCTAACCAATAAACAAAGAGAGGATTTAGTGCACTCTTTATTTGTCAAGTGGTGAAGACGTTTCATTCTCACATTATATAATTTCATTTTGTGATGTTACTGTGATGTGGGACCGAGATTCAATTTTGACATGAAGCGAATTATATGAACTTTGTGTTGTAATGCGAGTAAGGGGGTTTCGGGGGGGGGGGGGAAGCCTAATTAATGTGTACTTTAAAAGCAATGTTTTAAAAGGCGGGGCGTGAGGCGAGGCGTTTTATCTCTGACGAGCGAGACGTAAGCCCTGAGACATAGGGCGTAAAGTCCCACGGATCTTTCATTTTACTAATTTCAAGAATTTATAAAATAAAAATAATTATAAAAATACATTAAAATCACAAAATTATACAAATAATATATTTAAAATATTAATAAATTATGATTCAACTATGAATAATATGAAAAGTATGACATATATATAAATATGCAAATAGTCTGCAATGTCGTTACAACTCAAACATCAAAAGTAATGTATTCCATACGAAATCTTATATATATCTCTTAAGGAGTAATGAATCTTGAAAGAATTTTGATATTATAATTTGATATTTTTCATAAAATACTCCTTTTATTTAATATACTTTCTATATTTGAAAGAGAATTTATATAAAAACATAATTCATAATTTAAATATGATTCTCAAGCATCATTCATTTTTAAGTTTCAACAAGTTAATAAAGTGACACATAATTCACCATACAATACCATGATAACTAATTATTTGTACAAGTTACTAGCTAATAGTGAGCTATTAAATTAATAAGTATTGTATCTCGTAAACGTGAGAAAAAAATAGAAAAATAATTATAAAAAAATCATGGACTATTATATAGTAAAGACATAACAATAGTTAATAAATAAATACCTTTCAAATGAAAGATTTATTTAAAATTAGCTATCATAGCAGTATTAGTGGATAACGTGCAATAATTTTTATTTTAATTATGACAATACTCCCAACTTAATAATTTATACTTAGGAAAAAAGTAATTTTGAGTAGTCAACGATTTATTAAGAAAATTTATAGATTTACAAGGTTAGTTATATACAATTGCATAAAGTTCTATTAGGCGAGCCCAGTACGATGGGCGTTGGGCGTGTCCGGGGCGTAAGCCCCGATGACCGAGGCGTAAGTCTCACGAAACTAAGCCCCACACATAAGCCCAGGGGCATTTTACGAGTGCTCCGCCCCGGGGCGAGTCCCGGGCGAGTCCCAATTCTGCCTTTGAAAACAGAGCTTTAAAGAAAGATCACACATCTTTATTGAATTTTTAAGTTTAGAGAAAGACTAATTAAAATGGTTATGAGGCAGTCTTCACATCAGCCACCTGTTTGATAAAATTCTTGAAAAAAAAAATTCAACGATAAAAATCTTTAAGTAATTGGTTCAACTATTTTCTAATTTTCCGTTAATCTAAAATTATACTACTATACAATAATAATATTCCAGC
Organism: Nicotiana attenuata; assembly: GCF_001879085.1. Lineage (NCBI taxonomy): Eukaryota > Viridiplantae > Streptophyta > Magnoliopsida > Solanales > Solanaceae > Nicotiana > Nicotiana attenuata. Next base: position 49,204 of record NW_017671522.1, read on the forward strand.
ACTATGAAGTTCCTTAGACAATAGGAAATCAAGCTCCATTTATATTATAAGATAATAATTCCAGTGCATCCATCATTTCAAAGCGGAAGTACAACACTTTGAGGAAAACATAAGCACTTCCATAATCAAGATGCCCGATCATTTAAACTAAATTATTGTTTCTAATAAGCAAAATGATTTATTATGCATTACTACATGAACAACCAAATCAAAGTTCATTCATTCATTACTTGATAAAAGTAATACCACCCTAAATTAAAGATCTCTCTATTCCCAAATACCAACTTCAATAAATCCATCTTCAGTAGCACAGCCTCTAAACATTCCATTACAATTAAACCCATAGGCCACTTCTCCTTTATTTGACACAGCAATAAGCCCAGCAAAACCTTTATCTAGTCTTTTCTTAATAACATAGTCCACTGCATCTTGTAGGCCCAATTCCTTGTATTCCATAACAGCTGCCACGTCACGTGCTAGGGTTCCACGTATGATGGCCTCTCCTTCACCTGTACAAGAGACCCCACAAAGTTCACCTGCGTAGGTCCCAGCACCAATCAGCGGCGAGTCGCCGATACGACCGGTCATTTTGTTCATCAGACCACCGGTTGATGTGGCGGCGGCGCACCTACCTTGGCTGTCCACCACCACACATCCAACTGTCTCCGGCGCGTATACGCTTATTGGTAGCCCATTCATGTGAATTGGGCTCTCCACAGCCGCCGCACAGGATTCCAATCCCACGGCTGGAATTCTGTAATCGTACTGTTTCACAAAAATAAATAGAACATCGAAATGGTTGTTAAACTTTCATTTTACGTTACATTTTATAGGTAACGTATAAATGTGTGACGTACCAGAATGGTATTGGCCTCTTTCGCTAGTTTCAGCATTCCGACGTTGTCTTCGGTGATGAAATAATCATTGTCCACCATCTCCACACCCTATAAAAGAGTTTAACTTCATAATTAGATTAAATATTAAAGTTTCGTGGATAAAACATATACTGGGTTTGGAATTGATTAATGTTTTTAGGCCAATGTGTTTTATTATCAGTTTACCTGTTGTTTGGCGAATTCTTCGGCGCCGGAGAAAGCGAGGTAGGAATGAGGGGACTTTTCCATGACGAGGCGAGCAAGAGAGATTGGGTTTTTCACGGTGGTGATACCCGAAACGGCACCGCATCGTCTCCCGTCGCCGTCCATGATGCTCGCCTCCATTTCCACTGTTCCATTCGCGGTTAACGCTGATCCACGGCCTGAATTGAATATAGGATCGGTTTCCAGTTCCCTCACCTGTGAATTACCGGAATCAGAAATGCCAGTTTATTTAGACAAACAAAAAGGACAGAGAAAAAGAGAAAAGAGAAAAGACAAAAGGAGAATTTAATATTCATAACTGCCTCAAAGTTATAAATCAGGTGCATGCAATAAGAAGAAGACAGCACAAAAACCTGAAGATGCCATGCAAAAAAAAAAAAAAGCTTTTGGGTTTTTTCTAAGATCCAGTTTCTTAAATGTAACAACTTTAACAAGCTTTGTTTCTGGGGAAAAGCATGAAATCAATCCCCCCATTTTCTTTCATTTTCATCTCCAATAATCAAGGAAGCCATCAAATCAAATGTAAATCAATTGTTTTTGTTCTGGTAATAATGTAAATCAATTTTTCACCCTAGGTCAAGTTTAAAAAGAAATGAGAAAAACGTACGACGAGTTCAACGACATCAATGGCAGGAAGAGAAGAGCGAAGAGCAGAGATGCCAATGTTAAGGCAGTGAGTTATGAGTTGTTTGGCTTCTTCTTGACGCTCCGCTGGGAGATTTGGGTCCACACCAGCGCCGCCGTGCACCGCTATAGCCCAACCACCCATTTTTTCACTCTTCTCTTCTTTCTTAAAATCTCTCTCTCTTTTTGCTTTTGTGGTTATGAAATGGTGTTTTCCCTTCGCTTCTATATATAACACCCAAATCCTAGTTGGGCTCTTCCTGTGTTTTTTTTTTTTTTTTACCTTTGCGGAATTGAGATGCTACAATGAACCAAATTGTGTTGAATTTATTTTGGGTTCCGACAACTCCCCACTTGTGACGCTGTCATGCACGTGTATTTTTTCACGAGATTTTTAAGGCGTGTTTTAAGAAATTCCGATTTTTACTTTTTCTTTCCTCACGTGCATTTCCTATTACTTGGGCGTTACCTCACGTGACATACAAAATCTTGAGAAAACAGAAAGGGTTTTATATTGTTTCTAAAATAAGCCGGAAAAACTTGTATAGGTATTTTGACTAGGACTCATCTTGTTCCAATTGTAATCGTAAATTACATGAACGTTTTTGCCGTTTCTTGCACTCGACATATACTTGTTTCTTTGTATCATCAATAAGTATAAATAAGTTCATGTCCTATTATAATTAAGAACTCATGCGATTAATTATTTCATCTTTTATCAATAGAATTATTCACTCGAAATTTAAAAAATTTAATAATTTATTGTGAAAATAAGTGTTGTGGGATTTGACTCTTTCTACAACAATGAAAGGTTCAAAATTTTGAAAAATTTATCTTATTTACGAATTAATTCAACTTTAATATAAACATAACAGAAGTAACATTAAGCTTTATGTTTAATAAAATGGATATCTCAAGTGGGATGGATCGAGTAACTTAATAATATTCTGAACTGGGAAATTGGAACCTAGACTTTTTTTCTGAATGTGATTTTTTTTTTTTTTTTAGGGAGGGGGGGGGGGGGTTGTGGAGGAGTTGTGTGTGACCCAAGAACAATTTGCAATTTTATGTAATGTGACCCAAATTTTTATGTACTTAAAATGTGTTTCTTATTGTTAGTATTCTGCGTACATTGTATTCAGTGACTAACGGGAAGTGACATTCGTCTCATATTATGTGTCGTGTTTCTCTTTTATACGTCTATTAAGAAATATTAATTAGGAAAGAAATTAGACTATTATACCCCTAATTATGTCTTAAGATATAATCTCTCTTCATTGAATATTATTCTATTTAGGTGTTATCTCTATCTTCAAGAACAATTATTAGTAAGGGTAAAAAAAATCAATCAATTTTGTCTTGAACTTCTAAAATGACAAATAATTTGAGACAAATATTTTTAGTAACCATGACTATTAATATGAGACGGTGGGAGTACTAGTGTAAACTGTACACAACTTTTCTGGAAATTATTTTAAGATTTTCTACTTAAGAAATTCTCTATTTTTATCTCATTATAGAAATGCCATGATCTAAAAATTATCTACTTTATGAAGAATCTTTATTGGAATCGGTGAATCTGGTTGTATTCATTCTGCTACTCCCAGCAGATTCGCTTAGTAAGATATTGCTAAAAAAAACTATCAACAGTTTGCATTTGGATTCCTAGTATTGATTGGTTAAAAAAAAGTATTGAATCTTTTTTTGAGTCTCGAGATATGAAAATACAAAGTATTTTATATCCTGTCCAAGTACGGTGTAAAATGAAATTCGTACTATATAAAATTGTAATGCTTTGATACTTAATTACTTCTATTCGTGCAAAAATTAAGATGAAAATATTATTTATCTTGTTTGGTGAGCACTTAATTTGTCCCCTTTAGGATTGTTTAATGGCCAAAAGGACCAAGCTCGAATATGTGTAACACGAATTTAGATTTAAGTAATCTCCCAATCACTCTAATTATATTTTTCCTTTTTACTCAATTTAACTTTATGGCGAAAAAAATAATATTTGAACTGTGATGTGTTGAGTTTGGGGGTAATTGATAAACCATAATCGGCAGAAGAGAATTTGGAGTTGAATGTCTTAGAGAGAGAAATATTGGAAGGAAGAAATAAAGTGAAAATTTTCTCTTGTATATCTATACAGTGTATTCATATACATATATCGATGATGTATCAGCTAACTAACAACCTAAACTAACTGACTAACTACATAATTGATTCTAGAAGATTCTACACAGCTATATACATCTTCACTATAATTAAAAATTGTCTCAACTTACTTAAAATTCTATTTATTTTTAATATACTTTATACATCATACTACCGTGGTCATATGGTACCTTGCATGGTACTAGTCCATAATTATCGGGTATGATCGCTCGAGCCGTATTTTATCCAAAATCGGCCACCTTCAACGAAACTCGTTTTCTTTAATTCGTGCACTCTTTATCCTTCATGACACTTACTTATCGCTTGTTATAAATAGCATAAATACGTTAACCTCCAGATAATCTCATCCCCGAGCTTTCATCAATTTACTTATGGCGTATTTTTACATACGAAAATATGGGGTGTAACAGATACCGACATAAAGTTGTATTGAAAATCAGGTAAAAACAACGCATCTTTGATTTCCCCTGTTCCTGTGACTCTACAATTCCCAATATGTGTCATCTGTACCACTTCCCCATTTGGTAGGTTAAAGTTCTTAGTGTCCTTAGTGTTAACTGCTTTAACATTATTCAACAATCTTAGATCTGCAACCATGTGATTGGTTGCTCCCGTGTCTATTATCCAGTGTGTCTTTGCTACATCAACAAGAAATGAATAAGCATTACCTGCCATGTTGGCTGTATTTTCCTATTGTGATTCTCGATTGATATTCAGACTCAGCATCTTCATGATCTAATCATACTGCTCTGTGGTCAATTGTGGTGCTCTGGCCATTTCTCCTTTGTTAAATCCCTCATGTTGACCAATGCCTCCTGTATTTTCAGCAGTTACATTGGGGTGATTGTTTTCAGCACAAGAGTTATATGCATTGTTCATCTTCTTCTTCCCTTTGAAACCTGCAGGATATCCAATAATTTTGTAGCATTCTTCCTTCGTATGACCTTTCATCTTACAATAGTCACAATGCGCATACCGATTTCTTTTGGTCTTTGATAGTTTTGGTGCATATCACCCTTACCGGCCAAAAGAGCTGCAGAATCACTTGCATTCCCTGCTGTCATGATACTGGCCATTGATCTTTGGCTTTCCCTCTCAACCAGCATTGAATATTCCTTATTAATGTTTGGTGTAGGGCTAGTCATCAGGATTTGGCTTCTAGCTTGTTCGTAGGTTTCATTCAAGCCCATCAAAAACTGTAAGACCTTCTATTTTTTCATAAATTCAATGAAATTTTTAGACTTGGCGCAATCATATGGAGGTGGCACCATGTTGTCAAACTCATCCCAGAGATTATGAAGTTTGGAGAAATACACTGTCACGCTATCAATTCCTTGAGTAATTGTAGTTATTGCCTTATATAGCTGATACACTCGTGAAATGTTCACCTTATCAAATGGTTCCCTCAAATCTTCCCAAAAAACTCTAGCGTTCTTCGCATACACAATCCCTGTTATCAATTCCTTCTATACTTAGCTCATGATCCATCCTAAAACGATGGCGTTACATCGGTCCCACTGATGACCTAGTTATGCATCAAAATCCCCTTATTTAGAGTCCCATCGACTAACCCTAGTTTGTTCTTCCCGAGCAGCTGAATCTCCATTGCTCGACTCCAGGTGATGTAATTGTCAGAACCAGTCAGTTGGATCAATACTATCGGAGCCCCCGTCTTGTCTGAAGGATGAAAGAACAGTGGATGCTTGTGGTCCAAATCTGTCTTTTCCGCCATTGTTGAATCTCAATTTTGCAACTCACATATGAATTGATCTCATTACTAAAAACGGCCAATTTCCGACGGAAAAAAGTAGTCGAAAATTTCCCACGGAATCGGTCGGAAAATACATAAAAATTTATTTTTCAATTTTTAATAATAGTTACGACTAATATTCCGTCGGAAATAATTTTTTAAAAAAAATAGCGACCGATTCGGTCGAAAATTTGTAGTGAAACGAGGTTGACTGCTTTGACCAAAATACCGACCGAATCAGTCGGAAAGGTTTTTTAAAAACTCTACCAGCGAACATCTTTCTTTTCCTTTCCCTCTTTTCTTCCTTCTCTCTTCTCTCTCTCTCTCACTCAAACTTCCCCCACCTAAACCCGCCGCTGCCACCAACCAGTGGCACTCGCCGGCGCCGCTGAAGCTCCGTCAAGTCTCTCCACTGCCAGGTAAGTTTCCCTTACCAAATCCCTAACTTCTAACTTTCGTTTTTGTTCTGTTTGATTGGGGAAATGAAAGTTGCTTAATGATATAATTTTTGAGCTTGTCATCTTCATGAGGCGACTATAATCCCTTCTTGTGCTTTTACTTTATCTTGTCTACTAATTTGCACCCCATTTTTGTATTACAAATATGTAGTGAAAGCAAAAGATAAATAATTTTTTTTATCTTAATTTCTTAATTTCTTAAAAACAACTTCATAGGTCCTAATATAAGCAAGTGGGTAATAAAAAAAATTGAGCACTTTTAAAAGAAGTGAGTTTGGTTATAGTTTCTACTGCCAAATTGTTGGGTCACTTAGTTTGGTCTGTTTGCTCTCAAAAGAAAAGCTGAAAAAAGAGCAAACACTTAACGTGCACTCTTGGCACTTCCTTTTGATATTTTTGTTTCTTTTTAGTTTATTCACAAAATCATAAACTTTACTATTTTCGGTGAAGGAACTAATAACTAACAGACAAAGAAGAGAAAATGGACATTGAAATGAATAGCAACCACCATTTTCATAGTGTTGTCCACCTAATTTCCTCTTATTTCTTTTGGTTGACTGTTACCGGTCTCTATTTGCTCTGACGTGTTCATTTTATTCTCCTTAGGTAATGTTTAAAAAAAAATTACTGAAAATTAATTGGATTGTACCGATTAAAGAGAAATTAACACTAGTTTCCAAAATAAGTCGAAAGTTTTCATGTGTTGTAAGTAACTTATTTACTAAATAATAATAGTACATATCATAAATAAATTTAATAGTTTCAGAAAGAGTGATGTGTTTGCCAATATTAAAAAAGTTAAAAAAAACAATAATAATGCTTTAATATAAAATAAATTAGAATCGATTATATGAATTTTCACTAATCAATAATTATGTGTAAACAAGAGAAAAAAAGAAAACAAGAAAGGTAACCGACGAAATAAGACATGAGGAAAACCCTGAGGGAAAACAAGAGATTGGAAAGAACAAGTCAAGAAAAAGGGGAGACAGAAATAGGGAGAATTGGTACAGACAAAAAGGTGGGGGGAGAGGGGGGAGGGGGTGTGCTTCTTGCTTTTCCACTATTGAAGGATTGGCTATTATTAGTAGCTGCTTGTATGGTGATGAATTAAATGGAAAAAATAATACCAAAAAATAAATCCAATAAAGATAAGAGGGTAGTTAATTGTATTCATTTGAAGGTTGTCTGTATTCATGTGAATTTAGATTGCGTTTGGTAAGGATAGATGCTTTTGGTGATATTTTTCATGCGTTGATGAAAAAGCTTTCAGGTATTTAGGTTGGATATTGGAGGCTCTCGCCCAGCTACATCTAGTGCTGCTTCTGCACCATCTAGTAGACGCAGGCAGAATCTTGGAGGGGATATACAATTTGATAGTTATAATCGATTGATAATCGTCCCCCACGAGGATGGGTAAGAAGGTCTTATACAAATTCTTATGTTTTGAATGTACTTTTAGATATGTTAACATTAAGGAATATTTATGTGCAATTAAAACTTTTGAAATTAAAAGATGTTTATTAATTATATAAATGTTAACTTTAATGCAGGTTTTAGCCATCCTTTCAGACTACACATTTGGTTACGGATTCTTTGAAGCCATTTTATCATGAGCCATGAACTTCTTAGAGAAAGATACCGTACATCATCAGAGAGAAAATGTGGAATCAATTTAGGGTAAAAATTAATTATATTTATTTAATAATTATCGTCTTCATCTAATGTTACTTTTTTATATTGCAGACAAGGTGTACATGACTTCCTCAGCATTAAAACGCAATAAATAGTATTTTCGAGAAAAAAGCTACTATAAGGATTAAAGATACTATGTGCGCTGCTCGGAATTCCAATAAAATGCCGGACTAGTTAAGAGAAGATGTTTGGGATAAACTTCTTGAGAAAAGGAATACCGCAGAATAGAAGGCAAATAGTGAACAAGCAAAGGCAAACCGTGCCTCTAATAAAGGTGGATCGTTGCACATAGGAGGTTCGGTTACTTTTGCGGCCCATAAACTAAGAATGGTAATTATTTATAAAAAATTTCATACTTTTACATATAGAATTTTACGTTTGTAATGTCTAACTCATACTTTTTCTTATGAAGGAAAAGGAAAGAGGGCGAGATATGAGTCACGCTGAGGTCTTCGAGGAGTTGCATAAGAAAAAGAAGAAGGATGGTACAAGAGAACACTGGGTGGAGACGTGTGCGTCAGACACATATGTAAAATTCTAACTTCATAATTTTTTATGGTTTATTAATATTTGTTTGTTTACATAATAGTTATGTTTTTCATTTCAGGAAGATTATCATAAAATGTTGGAAGAATGGCAACAAACTCAGCCTCGTTCAACTCAACCAACACCTGATGATATGGCTTCATTGTTGACAGAGACAGCGGGTGGAGCAAACAAAGGCAGAGTCTACGGACTAGGAGTACGTCGACCTACAGGTCATCCAAACCCACTCTTAGCCAATTCTTCTTCTCCTCAAAATCAAGAACAGATGGAAGATATGAGAAACGAAATTCGTGAATTGAAGCAACAATTGGACTACCAATACGGAACATTTGTTAAGATACAGAAATTCATGAGTAAACATGGACATGATTTATCTGATGATGAGGATGAACAAACTGAATCTGATGTGTAGTAGATTAGTTGTGATGTTTTGGTTGATTGGTAAACTTGATTGTGAGAGACAACTTTATGTATTGCTTTTAAACTTGAATGTGGACTACTATTTGGATGTTTTTATGCCCAAAATTGTTAGGTTTAAAGGTTGGTATTGTTGGTTTAAGTTGTGTTAATGGTTGGCATTGTAGGTTTAGATTTTGTTAATGTATTGTTAATTTAGATTGTGTTAATGTATTGTTGGGTCGTATTATTGTATTAATGTATCGTTGGTTTAGATTGTTGTTAATGTATTGTTGGTTGGTATTTTTTTATTTGTAATAGTTTGACAGGTGGCGTAGCTCGAAATTGGGCAGAATTCTGCCCAGTTTTATACAAAATTCCGACTGAATTCCGACGGAAACGGTCGGACAGCTGCCCAAATTTAACCATAAATTCTCAGATTTCTGACTGATTCGGTCATAAATTTAAAAAGAAAAATTAATATTCAGAAATTTTTGATCCGTCGGAAATTAAATAAAATTTAATTTTTAATTATTAATTTCCGACTGATTCGGTCGGAAATTATTTTCCGACCAACCAATTTCGGTCGGAAAGTAATCGGAAATACGTGATTTCCGATCGAATTCCGACCGTTTTGGCCGTCGAAAATCTGCCATTTTCTAGTAGTGTGAATCGTTGGACTAACAGAGTCTCCCAGAATTGATGTCGTGCACTCGCAATCGCGATTAACCGCTCTGATACCATGTTGAGTTTGGGGTAATTGATGAACCCTAATCGGCAGAAGAGATTTTGAAGTTGAATGTCTTAGAGAGAGAAATATTGGAAGGAAGAAATGAAATGAAATGAAAATCTTCTCTTGTACATCTGTACAGTATATTCACATACATATATAGATGATGTATCAACTAATAACAACCTAAACTAACTGACTAACTACATAATTTATTCTAGAAGATTCTACACAGCTATATGTATCTTCACTATCATATTGTATTCTCATTATGATGAGCGTTACAAGCCAAGTTTAATTACAATAAAACAATTTTGAGATTTTCATTCCGTCCTCTCCCAACCATGCTCCCAGCAAAAGGAGGAGATGGAAAATGGGGCCTAGTAACTATTTATTCTTTTTTTTTTAAAATTTATTTATTTATTTATATTTAACTCTTCTGGATGAAAATTTTGGTTCCGCTAGCAGAAAAGTGAGGTTCAAAATTAATGAGAAGCAAAACAATAAGCTTCTTTCCTTCCTCTTTCTCTTACGCTAAATTACCCTCCCTCAAATGATTAAAATAATTAAAAACAAAAGGGCAACTAGTGAAGGTGCTAATCTTGGTCAATGGCAGTATTTAGTTGGCCACTTGCAAATTCAAAGTTGGATTTCTTTCTTTTAAAGTTGGTCTTGCAGCCGGGAAAATAAAAAGGATAGGCGGCGCCTCACGTAAAAGCTGGATTCCAAAGATCTATTAATAGTCAATTAAAGAACTCATTTGGCAACAAAAAAAAAAAAAAATTCTTTGCGATCATATTATTTGTCTTAAGATTTTTAACCTCATTTAAAAATGTATGGAATAACCTTAATCAGAAAAGTATTTATTATCAATTACTATTTATCAAATAGAAATTACTACTATTTATTAGAAAAATCACTGTATTTGATACGCCATTAATTGGAACAGAAGATATGAAAAGAGTAAGATGATAATTATTATTTAATACGTAACCGTTAGTATTTAATACCGAAGGGGTGTACCTAGTTGAATTCATTAAAATCTAATGCACCATTTGATAAGGATGATAATTGGCTGAATTTGCTAGGCTTGATGACTAAGCTGCAAATCAGAACGCAATGGGATGAGCTTAGAATTAGTCTTTTATTATTTCAGTTACGAGATCCAATTAAAATTCGACATAAGTGGCACGTCAGCGACACATCTATCCCTAATCTAATCTTACGTGAACTTGTTCATCTATATCAAAGTGACAATGTAATATCTTGTATCTTGTTTATAGGCGTTTTGATCGTTATCCTTTGAATAGTTTATCACTCCAATTGAAAATTTGTTATTAGGTATTCGTGGATGTCCTCAAAAAATTTCAGGAAAAGAAAATAGAAATTAATCTGGATTATAGTTAGCAATCTTATCAAATTTCAATTGTAAAGACCCACAATAATATTTCAAACTAGGTTGCTAATAAGTAATAACAACGAAACAAACGGCAGTATCTGTTATAAACTATTATTTAGATGGAGAAATAAGTAAACCAAGATTTGCTACCCTGCTTTTCTTTTTTAAGAAATTTCGAATTACAATTTAAACCTAATTCTTTTTAATGTAACTTCTACTATTCGGATTGATTTCAAACCGCCTAATTAAGGATTTAAAAAAGTGTCTCCTAGTCACCCGATTAACAGGTGAAACAGGGTGAATACATCTTTTTTGAAAGTGGTGATATTCTTTTTCCTTAAGCAAGTTATAAAGGTGACTTAAATGATAAACTCAATTATGAATAAGGTTTAATTTTCATCTAGTTTCTTCCTTATTCTCCCAACAGATCTTGATTAATTACTTACAGCAAGCTCCACCTTCATTTCTTTTGATTAAACTTAAAAATTGAGCTTTCTTTGTATATGGTACTCCATAATTTTCTCTTTCTAAAAATTCAAAATAAAATTAATATTATATATTCCGTACTTTTTGTTAGGTGTTTGTCCTGATTTTCTTACCATATTTAGTTTTTCTATCTCTTAAAGGAAATGCAACATATTTACGATAAATGACTTTTCCTTCTTATAAAAGGAAATTATGAATATTTCATATTTGGCTAGTCCCTTTTCTTGTAGTAAAATATTTTTGAATTATAAAGTGAGGATTGTTCTTTCTCATTCAGTAGCATCCAAAATATAGCCATATGAGGTTTGAGAGTCGTGTTTAGGGAGAGAACTTTACATGACAAATGTTAGTATGTCACTTATGTTTGCTTCTTCGTGATATTGTTCTCTTTGTATTTTGTACTTTCTTTTATATAGTGGATGACTCATCTCCACCGTGGACGTAGTCAATTGACCAAACCATGTTAAACATTTGTGTCTACTTTGGTATATTTCTTTTTTTTTGTCTTATATATCATCATTGAAGATATATTTTGCTAGCTTCTACATGATACCTAATTAAAAATATTGGTATAACATCTTTTCATTGAATCTAGTCTTTTCGTATTTTAAAAATTATTAACTTAGTACAAGACAAGTTAGGTTTGTTTAACCAATAGATCAAGTGTTCAATTTTTCCAGCCTTCCCGGGGATCTGAATTATTTTTTTTTTTAAAAAAGCAAAGATTTTATAGCAAAAGGACAAAAAGAGTGGGGACCAAACTCTCAAATTCAGCTTTTACAGGTCCACCACTTTATTACAAAGAACGTGAAGGTTCCGCCGGCAAGCTAGGAATCTAATAAGATCCTCTTGTCATATGATAAGGACATATGTCCACTTTTCTAACATAAGATTCCGTATCGTTTCGATTCTGGAGCCAGCTTATGAAATTAAAATATTCATTTTTGTGGGCAAACATATTTCGTTTTCAAGAATCAAAACAAAACAGAATCTCTAACTAAGGTCATTTTATCTTACAGCAATTTTACGACGGGTTCTACACCACATGAATATTGGCACTGAGGGGCATATATATTCTTATCCTCAAATATATATATATATATATANACAAAAATTCAAAAATTTATTTACACAATTCAGAATGAAAGAAAATAAAGGCTGTAAAATATATATTCCATGCACGTAAAATTAAAAATAATTATTTAAATAAATATATTTTTATAATATACATTATATGTTCTTGAAAATTATGCTCAATTATATTATATATATTCCATGCACGACTTAACATAGCATATTTTACCCTATACAGATGGCCCCCCTGCTTTCCGGTGATATAACTTTGTATCATCGGAAAGTTGGTAGAAACATAATAATATAATTGAGCATAATTTTCAAGAATATATAATGTATATTATAGAAATACTTTTATTTAAATAATTTTTTTTATATTACGTGCATGGAATATATATTTTACAACCTTTTTTTCCTTTCATTCTGAATTGTGTAAATAATTTTTTGAATTTTTGTTGCTAATATTAAAAATTTAAAAAGTTAAAAAAAATAAAAAGAAGATAAATGTTTATAATTTAGTGGGTAAAATAGGTATTTGGCAATCCAAAATTTGAAAAATCTAGTTGAGTAACCTTCTGAGTGCAATAAGCATAGTTCAGTGACTTTGTTGTTACAAACGAAAGAAAAGTGACTTTAGGAGATAATTTGGGATAGTTGAGTGATCATTTGAGTAATTGACTCCAATGATTTAACATGATACAGGCTCCCGATACCAATTGTTAGAATCAAAAAATACTTTAAAGATGAACACCGTCATCTTTTACCCAAGAACTATCATAAAATCATCAAGAATAAATACTAGGTGCGGAAATGTACCTGAATCCATGAGCACGACAGAGTCTCTCAACTTTTCCAACGACGAGATATTAGAAAAGAAAACCGTACGTCTGACTTGGGTACCATAACCCATTCATAGTCGTACATGTTTATGTAATTCTAATTTAGCCCATCATTAATTTAGAAGTTACATCCGGAGGTACACATAAGACCCCATACTTTAGGAGGTGTCTTATAGACTCATTTAGCTTTAAACCTTACCAGACCACTTTTAATTTGGGTCAACTTTTTAACGATAGCAACCAACATACAATTATTCTTAATACAAAATATATGTGTAAGTCCGTAAACTCTTACAAGTTTGAGTTGCCAATTGGTTTCGAGGCCTGAGAATGGAAAAAAATACTGGTAGGAGCCTACGGGCTTATTCAGCGGGAATCAGAATTAATCGGGCTTGACTGTGGGTACTGAACACCTATTAAGAAAAAAAAGTTGCCAATTGAGACTTGTTTGTGAAGGAAAATTGCCAGATAAAATTCAGAACACATATGATTGGCCTTTGCTGAAAACTCAAGGACAATCAGTGGCGGACACACGTAGTGATAACCGGGTTCAACTTAACCCGCTTCATCCAAAAATAATACTGTGTATATATATAAATTACGATTAAAGCTGCGTAAATTTTGTATAAATATTTTATTTGAACCCACTTGACAACTACTATTTTACGACTAAAGTTATGTACTTCTAAGATTGAACCCGCTTGCACAAAATCCTGAGTCCGCCACTGTCTCTATGTCATTTCTTACCTATTCATGAGCTAGTTTACACATGTATGGTTTCTGGACTATTGAGAATTTCTCGTCTTTGAGTTAGCGTTTGGACATAGATTTAATTGAAACTTAAAAAAAAAAATTAAAATTGTATTAAAAAATAATTTTTGAAATTTGAAATTTTGTTTAGACGTGCATTTTATTTGAAGAAAAGTTGAAGTTTTTGTGAGTGGGAACTTTGAATTTTTTTTCTCAAAACATGACCATAGTTCATAAACTAATAATGTTTTCAAAGAAATTGAAAAAATAAAGGCAAAATCTATTGCCAAACGGGAGCTAAATTCCGTTGGTTAGGTTTTCTGAATTATCATACCTTGCTATTATTATCTTAGTAATGGAAGTCTTTTGTTGGAGCCCATGAAGCAATATACAAGGTTAAAATAGCACGGTCTAGCCAGTTTTCGGATTGGTCATTCAAAAATAGCCAGCGTTTACCAAGTCAATAAAAAATAGCCACTATTTTGCTGCAACAGAGACCGGTCCAGCATAATATACTGGAGTTCGGTGCACCTGTGTATGAACTTCCAGCATATTATGTTGGAACTCCAACACACGAAAAGTTCCAGCATAATATACTCGAGATTCGAGCACTTGTGTATGAACTTCCAGCATATTATACTGGACCATTATACTTTGCTGGAACTCCAGTATATTATGCTGGAGTTCTAGTGTACTTATGCTGGAACTCCATTATAATATGCTGGAGTTCCAGCATACTTATCCTGGAACTCCAGTATAATATGCTGGAGTTCAAGTATACTTATGCTGGAACTCCGGCATAATATACTGGCGTATTTTCCGAGTTTCGAACAGTGTTTTCGCTCAGATTTATCTTTACATGAAAAGTGGCTAAATTTCGATTACTTTTGAAACTGGACTATTTTTGAACGACCACTTGTAAATCTGGCTATTTTTTAATTTCTCTCATATACAAGCCTAACGAAGGAGAGGCCCACTTGAAGAAACTCAAGCTGATGAAGCCTCCTTAGTAGACCCGGTTTCTTTTTATTTAACTCTTTACCCGACCCGGATTGTATAAATATAAATATAGACTTTCATATTATTTTGTACAGTTTTTACACATTAATAAAATTATTCTGTTTAGATCATGCTCTTCTATCTCCATACTCACATTTTGTCTTAGGGTTTCTCTTGTGAATTTTACATGGGTTCACGAGGAATTCGAGCGTTTTCATTTTTATGCCTTCTCTTGCATATTCATGGGCTTTTATGTTTATAGTCTCCGGAAAATATTGCTAAAACCTTTAATAAGTAGTATGCTTCTTTTGCAAAATAAATTAATAGCCTGAAATCAGACAAACCTTTCCACTCTTATAGTTGCTTAGAGCTCTGCTAGAACGGCAAATAGAGGTGCAAGCAAAGTTCTTGAATATTTCCTCAACTAGCAGAAAGCTTGTCCTTTTAAAGAAAATTCAAAAGGAAGTACAGGACACGCATTAAGATAACTCAAAAATAACTAGAGAAAATTATTCAACATAACTGTTTACCATTTGAATAATCGAAAATGACTTACGTATATTTTATTTTCAGGTCTTTTATGTGAAAAAATCAAAATCTCTTGAATTTTTTTATATTAAACTAAAAATATTGTAATGGACCATAATACCTTTTGACCCAAATTATTACTACTACTATCTAACATTTTGGCATCTCTCCGTTAACTATTAGCAAGTGAAATGCATATAATCCTACTATTTCAAATACTTTGAAGTATAAAGGAGTAGAGTTTGATGGAAGTCAAAACTATCCCTATCGTTTGCTAAATGATTTATAAATACCCCCGTCCATTTATCCGTTCAAAAAATACATTCGGTCCATCTATCCGTTCAAAAAAACACACGAAGTTAATTCCATTAACAAAAATACCCCTGCGACTAACGGCAGGATGGACGGAGTGTGTTTTTTTGAACGGATAGATGGACGGAGGGTATTTATAAACCATTTAGCAAACGATAGGGATTTTTGACCAAAAATCAAATATGGGTC
The DNA here is from genome assembly GCF_001879085.1 of Nicotiana attenuata. Taxonomy (NCBI): domain Eukaryota; kingdom Viridiplantae; phylum Streptophyta; class Magnoliopsida; order Solanales; family Solanaceae; genus Nicotiana; species Nicotiana attenuata. The sequence continues at coordinate 65,257 of NW_017671522.1, forward strand.
TTATTTTTACCCATTTACCTGGTCCGACCCTATTTATTTGACCCGCCTAATTATTTTCTTTATTTTTCTTTGCTTTTTTTTTCCTCTCTTTTTCCTTATCACCCAGCACACCCACTCTTATCTCACAAATCATTTTTACCATTTCTTTGTTGAAACAAATCTTTCTTTGTGTTTGAAAATATGGCTTTGGCTTTCACTTCATCTGCAATTCATGGCTCTTTGTCCTCCTCTTCTTCTTCTTATGAACATCCCAAAGGTAATCCTTTACTTTTTTGTTTTACCTTTTATAGATTCAATCTTTATCCTAGAATGTGATAATTTCATGCTTTTTAGCACCTTAGTTTCAATTTTCTTGTGTGCTTGTATCAGTTATATGTAGTTATTTTTTCTCTGTTATTTCGTGGCTCTTTTTTCTTCTTATTAACAATCCAAAGATTTCCATTACTTGTCCCTTTCAAAGTTTCAATATTTCTCCTAGATTTGATTGATATATTTGAACAATTTTAGCATTTGGGCTCAATTTTTTTGTTTCAGATTTTTGGTTTGTTTTGATCCTTGTCTTCTTACTTAACAACCCAAATGTATTTGTTGATTTTCCATTTTAAGAGTTTCAATACTTATCCTGAGTTTGATTGGAGAAATTTCAGAATCTGGTTTGAATTTCGGGTTATTTGATTTTGGGTTTTATCTATTCTTTAATTAATTTGTTATTGTGTGTATGCAGTGTCCCAATTGGAGAAGAAGAAAGGGGGAGATCAGATGAGTGGGAATGGGTGTGATAGATACTACCCATTTTTGTAAATTGGTCGGATAAGGTAAATGGGTTGAAATAATATCCATTTTTTATTCCAGTCAAAGATTGCCACGTGGCCCAATTAAAATATCTATCGTTTGCTAAATGATTTATAAATACCCTCGTCCATCTATCCGTTCAAAAAAACACACTCCGTCCATCTTGCCGTTAGTCGCGGGGGTATTTTTGTTAATAGAATTAACTTCGTGTGTTTTTTTGAACGGATAGATGGACGAAGTGTATTTTTTTGAACGGATAGATAAACGGAGGGTATTTATAAACCATTTAGCAAACGATAGGGATAGTTCTGGCCCTTTTCCATTCTAACTATAACTGCAAAAGGGAAAAGTGACGTGATTCAAGCCCTTTCCTGGAAAAGGGTGCAAGATATGGAAAAAGGGTGTTCTTTGGTCTGCAGTCTGGATCGAAAATAAAGTCAACTGATTACTCATATTATAACAACAACAACAACAACAATAATAACAACAACAACATACCAGTATAATCCTAGGGTGGGGTCTGGGAGGGCAGAGGCGGACCCAGGATTTAAGCCTTACGGGGGCACCATTGTTTTTAGTATGCCAATCACCAACAATAAAGTTCGGGTGTAACTCTTTGAAATGACTATGATAATTTATCATCAAAATAAAAATATCAATATTATCAAATACCATTAACTTGATACTAATATAACAAAAGTATATTGTCCACTCATAGTTGAACTCGACGCGTTTTCATATTTTGAAAACGGTCAATAATAGTATCATTGCTTATATTTACAAACACTTCCTTCTCAAAGTAACAAACTAAACAATCATATAAAAATGCATCACCAATACTACTACGCAATTCATCTTTGATGTACTTCATAGATGAGAATGCTCTTTCCACCGTTGCAGTTGCGACAGGTAAAATTAAAGTCAACTTCACAAGCAAATAAACAAGTGAATAAGTCTCCACATGATTTGTCTCAACCAATGCTTTCGCCAAATCACCAATATAAGTCCTTTCAAATCAGAGAACCTAGGGTCACCATGTTGCATATGCCATATGAAAGTGTCAAGTTGGCGACTAAGATCTCGAAGCTTCAATTCACCAAACTCATCGGGATAATGCTTGGCCAATGTCATTATTCTTTCCTTATCAAAATTAGCAAATGAGTTAGCCGGATTCAAGCTAGCCATACCAAGAAGCAGGTTACTACTCACAACATCAAAACGACTATTAAGCTCCAGAAGTTGCAAATCAATCACGGCATAAAAAAGCTCAACACGTAAGTGATGTGAATAAGTAACACTAGAAGGCCTACGCTTCGACTTTCCAGGAATATAGAATTCTTCCATCTTGGGCACCAAAATATCATGTTTTGCACAAAATAAATATACTTCATTCATCAATGGTTCCCATCCTTTATCTCTCATTTCTTGCAACCTTTCCTTTGTGATATCAAGAAATACCATGGCATTGACAATATCTTGATCTTTCTTCTGTAATGCTTTGCTCAACTCGTTTGACATTATCAACACTTTCAACATTAAGTGAAGCAAGAAAACAAATTCAAATGCTTTAATTTTACTCGAAAAAGCTTCTGCTTGCAACCTATCATTAACATCACCTTCACATTCAATCACCCCAAGCACATGAACAATAGAAGAAAATAAAATAACAAAGTCATCCAATGTTTTACAATGTGATCCCCAACGAGTGTCACCTGGCCTTTGAAGCCCCCGCTCTTGATTTAATCCTTTCCCACTTTGAACTTCACCACTCTCTAACAATTGCTCCAACAATTCTGCTTGATGATCCTGAAGTTGATCTCTACGCTTAAAAGAAACTCCAACTATATTCCACACATTAGTAACAATAGCAAAGAAAGTCTCAACCTCCTAGTGTTTTTTAGCAACAGCTACAAGCGTCAATTGTAATTGATGTGCAAAACAATGAACAGAATATGCCCATGGAGTTTCTTGCAAAATTAAGCTTTAAGGCCATTCATCTTTCCCTGCATATTACTAGCCCCATCATAGCCTTGTCCACGTATTTTGGATGGACTTAATGAGTGTTTCATTAGCAAAGAAAGTACTGCTTCTTTCAACGACTTTGCAGATGTATCACTAACACGAACAAGACTAATAAATGGCTCGTTCACTTGGCCTTTTTTGTCAACATACCGCAAAGCAAAGGCCATTTGTTCATGGTGTGAAATATCCTTGGACTCATCAGCTAATATCCCAAAATAATCTCCACCCAAGTCATCAATTATAGCTTTCACGGTCTCTTGTGCACAAGAACTCACAATATCCTTTTGAATTTTTGGCGAAGTCATCATATCATTTTTTGGAGCATGTTTTGGGTTTAGAAGAAATAACCTGATGTCAAAGAGAGAGAAAAGGGAGTAGGCTTGTATTTTTAACATATGAAATTTGTTTTGGGTTTAGAAGAAATAACCTGATGTCAAAGAGAGAGAAAAGGGAGTAGGCGTGTATTTTTAAACTTTGAACGGAATTAAGATTCAATTAAAGGTCTGACCGAATGAGACCCAATCAAAAAAAAATTGAGTGTTGGATCTGAGTTTCGAACCCGGCTCTTGAAGAAGGCAGCTACTCCCACAAAACAACTCTTCTATCCAGTCTTTGTGACTGAGGGTGCCGCATAATATATTTATAGGGGTCCTCCCTGTATTAACTTATATATATAGAATATATATACAATATTTTTACCGAGGCCAACGGGTGCCCGTGACCCCCCACCCCCTAGCGTAGGTCCGCCCCTGTGAGAGGGTATTGTGTACGCAGATATTACCCCTTCCTGAAGAGATAGAAAAGCTGTTTTCGACAGATACTCGGCTGAAAATTACTCATATTATAGTTCACTAAAAGAAGGTTCCTAGCTCAAGATATCAACATTAGTGGTTCACTTTCCCGTAAAAAGGGTGTGCAAGATATGGAAAACGGTGTGCTGTAACATGGAAGTATTTTCTTCAACATTTAAGCCAACTGATTAGTGTTATAATTCTAAAAGGATAAAACTTGACAGTCAAAGAACTATATTTTGACTCCACCTCAGGATATGATTGTCGTGGTTGTTCACTTGTCTAGTGTAATTCTAACCTCCTACTGGTTAAAATTTGAATTATTCCATCAACTGTGCGTTATTTGCCCACTCATTGGCCAAGTGGGCTAATTTTCGCCTATAAGAACAGTCGAATGTTTCTTTTCGAAGACAAATTTAGCTCCAGCTACTGGGGACAGAGTTTAAATAGTGTCCTCAGGAAAGGCCATTTTTGCAAATTCCCCGTAGTTAAAGGTATGAAAGTTAAAGGGAAAATGATACTGTATAGCCGCTCTTAAAATAACAGCAAAAAAAAAATATTTTTTGTATATATATACATTTTGTATGTTATATACAAATTTTATACATTTTAAGGCTACCGAATATAAATAATTTTTAGTGAGGGCTAAAAGTAAAAAAGCCCAAAGTTAAATCTTTATACCATGGGCTCCCCTACTCTAAGCAGGAACAAGAGCAATATGTTTTGCTCATGCTGGACATGTATTACTGGGCTTTCCCCAATTAAATTCAAAAAATTACAGGAATATGACACTTTTGGTGTCCTCTTTAATTTTTGACCCTTGCTTAGCCTATGGACGGAACTTAAAGTATTTCCAATGAGGCAAACGAGGGGTAACACTTGTTAAACTTGATGTTCTGCCCACGAGAAAAGCGAAAATAAAAATAAGACCAATCACTTTTAGAGCTATTTGTGTACTTCACCCTATTTAACACGGGGGAACTTATATAATTTACCCATTTATAAAACTCACTTTCATGATATACCTAAAATTTGAAATTACATCAAATATCCCAATACACTACAAAAAGACAGTGAATTTGCGGCGGTTATATCTTGCGTATTACGGCGGTCTATAACCGCCACTAGCACAATTAATGGCGGCTAGTGAAAACGCCGAAATCGAAGGCGCCACAAAGTTGATATGGCAGTTTTCCAAAATCCGCCGATTGAATAAAACATAAAGTGGCGGTTTTATGTGTTTAAACTAGCGGTTTCAGCTCGCCACAATTATATAATTGGATATCTCTGAAACTGTGGCGGTCCAAACCGTCGTAATTATCCTCACAGCCCGTTTCTCTTCAATTTATAATTCTTTTTCACATTTTTTACATTCCATTTTACACCATGTCCTACGCTATCAAACTTATGTATTACTTTATAATAGTTTTGACACAAATATAAGGGGAAGATCAACTAAATAAATCATTCATCGTATATAAAAAGAATAAGCATTTCAAAATTACATCATAAAATGTAACTAAATTTCAAGGAGTAATATTTTACATTCCATGAGAAAAATAATTCTGGCAAATCCTAAACTTGTTCTTTGTTATTTCCATGTGGTGTACTTCTTGGGTTGTCAGGTGATGATACAATTTTGCTACATCCAGTGCCTACAAAATAAATCAAAACAACAAGCAATAAGTTACACAAAAGGATCAAGATACAAACATATATGTGTATATATATACACACTAGTTACAATTCTCGAGCATAATAGCATCAACAATTTCCATATAAAGCACCAGCTGTTATAACTAAGTGTTGTAACTGAAAACATAAAAAAAATTTCTTACCAAGAACTAAGTGTTGTAACTGAAAACATAAAAGAATTTTCAGCAGCAGAGCAAAAATGCCGAAGAATTCCTGGTGTTAATCCTGGTGTTAATTGAATATATTTGTGATTTGTACAGTGATAATTCACCAAAATATAAGGTAATTGAAACATAAGGCCAGACATATATGACTTGCCTCTTATCAAGTAAGATCTTGAGTAGCTTGAGTGTCACATGAATAGTGGCAGTACCATCCAAAGCTGAAGAGGATAAAGAAACATGATCAAAAGTATACTCGTATCTGCACATCCAAGCAACCACAGGGGTAAGTTCACCATAATTTCTAATAATAAATAAATTTGTAAGAGTCCTTTAAATATTTAACCTCTTCAGGTAAAATCCCTGAGAATTCAGTAATTAACAGCAAAAGAGTTCATGAAATAAGGTTATATGCGACAGGTTAATCAGTTAGTAGCTTGCATTAAGACTATTAGCACCAACCTCCGAATATTATTCTAAACAGAAATACCCGAAGTTTAATTTGCTAACCTTCTTTTGAGGCAGGAACAGAGTCTCTTATTGTGAGAGCACCCTCCCTTTGAAACGTGTTATAGGCACACCTTTTTTATCTGCTTGACAAAAAATTATGTTCTTTTGTCCTGAACGTGTTATAGGCACACCTTTTTTTATCCCCTAACATCTACATTCATGCAATGCAAGCAGTTTTACAAACAAACTACACCTCTTCTCCCAAAAGATATAAGCTGAAAGGCAACATTACATAATTTTGTGGGGAGACCAATATTTGCTAAAAAGTAACATTGAATATTAGATAAAAGGGATATCATCGTTAGACTACTTTGTGACCTCATATGATGTATGAGAAATCATAATCTTCTTCACAGAAGAAGGAACAACATACATAGTATTACACTTTAATTGGACCCAGGAATAGTTAAGATTAAAAGTGTACGCAGGACACAAACAACAAAAAAATGAAGACACAAAAGAGGAAAGAGAACGTATTTACCTTGGAGCACAAACACAAGCGAGACTCGCAAAGCCTCCGCAAGACAATTTGCAGCCTCGTATGTCCAAAGTGCCCGAGCTGCATCCGCAACATTATCTACAAGCTAGAGAGCTATCAGATTATAAATAAGCATCATCACCAAACCTCCAAACGGCAACTCTGGATTTAATTTTCCACCAATAGAGTAAAAATCCAAGAAATCAAGATAGCAAAACCATGGATATCACCTAAAAGACCCCAACAATACATACACCAGCTAATAAACTTCAATTAGCATTAATAACCAAATCAAAACAAAAAGGACCACTAATGACAAAAATCCAACATATGTTGCAGGCCTTCATCTGATAAAAATCCCTTACTAAATAGTTGTCACGACCCAATTCCCAAACCCGGTCGTGATGGCGCCTCTCGTAAAGATAAAGCCAGCCAACAGAACATCGATACCTCTTTAATAGTTACTTAGCATGAATAAGTCTAAAACATTAATAAAATTATCATAAGTGCGGAAGAAAAGTGATAAAACAGGGAACCATCCCGACACAGCCCGAAATCGGGGTGTCACAAGTCACGAGCTACTACAGAGTTTACTAGAATTCTACAAAGTCTGGAACTAGGAACAAAGTCTGAAGATAGTGTAAATACAGAAGATAAGGGAGAAAACGGGGCTGTGGACGTCGACAGCTACCTCGTCACTCCTAGTCCGCCTGGTCTGGAAGGAATCAGTGCTCAGGAACGAAGTCAGCTATGCCTGTATCTGCACACACGGTGCAGGGAGTAATGTGAGTACTCCGACCCAGTGAGTAATAAAAATAAATAATGACTGAAAGCATGAAATCTCATGATACACAAATAACGCTATCTCAAGCAGTAAAATCAGTTAAGCATTAAAACAGTAAAGTATCAAATAATTCTCTTTTAAAACAGTTAAAGACAAATATTTTCAACAAGTAAGCAATAATCAGAAACCTGCCCCTCGGGCTCAATATCAAGCTCTCAGTACAGTATCAGCCCCGCGGGCTCAATATCAGTCACACAGTACAACATCAGCCCCTCGGGCTCACTCTCAAATCACATGGGTACCCGCACTCACTGTGGGGGTGCAGACTACGGAGGGGCTCCTACAGCCCAAGCGCTATATCATCATAAGGCCTGAAAGCCTGTACATATCAACATGAGGCCTGAAAGCCTTCTCACATTACACTCGAGGCCTGAAAGCCTCCTCACATATGGCCCTCGACCTCAATCAGTCCAAAAATAATCATAAGCCCCTTGGGCATCAGTATAACGAAAATGCTCAGCTCAAACACTAATTCAAATATCATTTAAATCTCAAAGTTGAGTAAAAATATAGCTGAGTTCATGAAACAGTGTAATTCAACTGGACTGAGTTCAAATATATTTCAAATAGTGAGGAAATAGTGATGATAGCTCACAAGGAATTTCAAACAGTCGGCAATAAGCCCCAAGTATGGCAATAAGCCCAAGTCATAGTGAAAAACAACAAGTCATAGTCAAATACGCGGTAAAGTATCAACCGGACTGGACCAAGTCACAATCCCCAATAGTAAATGACCTCGCGCTCGCTATTGAACGCGTGTCTCATCTCAACATAGCACTACGTTGTGCAAATCCGGGGTTTCAAACCCTCAGGACATCATTTAAAATCATTACTCACCTCTAGCCGGCCAAAAGTCTAGCTCGCTATGCCCTTTCCTCTCGAATCGACCTTCCCTTGCGTCAAGTCTGATCAAAACCACAAGGAATACGTTACAATAGGCTAAGGGAACACAACTCAATCGAAAAATATCGAAAAATCACGAGATTGGCAAAACCCGAGCCCCGGGCCCACTTCTCGAAAAATCAGAAAATTCACATCATCGGATTCCTTATCTCGCCACGAGTCTATACATATCAAATTTACAAAAATCCGAGCTCAAATGCACCCTCAAACCCCAAATTTTAATTCAAAAAGTCAAGCCCTAATTCTTCCCTTTTTAATCAAATTTCCATGAATTTAAGTGTTGAATCCACAATTAAATGATGTTTCTAGGCCATAAGACTCACCTCCAATCGATCCCAGTCGAAAACCTCTTTAATCCTCGTCAAAAAGCTCTCAAGGTTGTTCAAAAATGGAGGAAATAGACTAAGCTTCACGGATGAAATAATATAAAAACCCTTCTGCCCAGGTGCCAATTCCTTCTACGCGAACGCGAAAGACTTCTCGCGTTCGCAATGCCCAAAAATATCACTGACCAAATTAACCCTTCGCGAACGCGGTGTACATCCCGCGAACGCGAGGCTTCAGCGGGCTCCACTATGCGAACGCGTCCCATTGACCACGAACGCGATGAATAAAGTCGGCAGGACCCCAGGCCCCTTCTACGCGAACGCGAAGCCATACTCGCGAACGCGATGGTCCAAAATATAGCCTTCCGCGAACGCGATGGACCACCCGCGAATGCGAAGGCAAAACATGGCCTGCACAGCTGCTGCATATTTCTGCTGCAAATTCTAAGTTCAAATCTTCCCGTTTAGCCATCCGAAATCACCCCGAGGCCCCCGGGACCTCAACCAAAAGCTCAAACATGATCCAACACCTTATTCAAACTTGCTCGAATCATCAAAACACCACAAATAACACCTAAACCATCAAATTACATCAAATTCAAGCCTAAGTTCATCCAAATCTTCCGAAACTCGCATTCGATCAAAAATCCAACCAAAACACATCCGAATGATCTGAAATTTTGCACACACATCCAAAATCACCTAACGAAGCTACAACAACTCTCGGAATTCCATTTCGACCCTCGGATCAAAATCTCACCTACCAATCGGAATTCGCCAAAATACTAACTTCGCCAATTCAAGCCTATTTCTACACCGGACCTCCAAAATCAATTCCGATCACACTCCTAAGTCACAAATCATCCCCCGAAGCTAATCGAATCACCGGAAATCACATCCGAGCCCTATAACTCATAAGTCAACCTCCGGTTGACTTTTCCAAACCAAGCCTTCCTTAAAGAGACTAAGTGTCTCATTTCCTACCAAAATCAATCCAAATCAACTCTAACACACCAATTACTGATAATGAAACATGAAGGAGCATAAAACGGGGGAAACGGGGCGGTAACTCCTGAGACGACGGGTCGGGTCGTCACATCCTCCCCAACTTAAACAAGCGCTCGTCCTCGAGCGTACCCAGAGTTGTCCTAGAAGCCAACCCATAGCTGAATGACCTTACCAAGCATATACCCGGGGTGATTCCACGTCACCCTATCTCGCATAGGTCTGATAACACAACATAGCTGAAATTTCACAATCCATCTAGTCCATAAACCATAGAACCACATTGCATTTTCCGAAATCACACAAGATCAGAACCTCACATCTATACTCAGAATAAGCCCGAACCAGCTGTAATAACCCATACCTGCAACCTCATGTGCAATCATATGATATACTACATAACCCAAACACTCGAAACGATAACTTCTATTCACGGCAGTTGCCCACAACACCCGAATACCGGTAGAAAACCTCTTATCAACTAAGGTCTTATTCCAACACTTTCATGCACTGCCAACGATAAATAAAACACGCAATGAACCGTAACCATTTCTCAGATCAACCATTCATGAAGCCACTTCCCTTTTGGCTAATACCACCGCAGATTCCGAGCCGAACCTCGATATTATCCTTCCAACAAGCTGAAATCAAATTCGTTCGTATTCATTAGTGACCCCAACGATCACCTCGAATCCAACACACCACTCTGGTGATATGACACCTCTATACAGGCCTAAGCCACAACTTGCATAATACGCGCACCAATAAGAAACGGTCTGAACATACTCAAATCATGAAAAAAAATGACTCAAACGAAAGAGCTGTACCTCAAGCTCATCAGTACCATCACAACACAAGGCTGAGACCCCGTCTCACATCATAGAAATAGAACACCTAAATCTACCCCGAAAGGTCATATCTCCACGTGGCCTCGCTACAATGCGCGATCCTATCCAAACACTGTTACACATCCTCGAGTCACTATGCTCAAAATCGACAACCACGCACAATTTGATGTCTGGAACCAAAGCAATTCATTACACCCACGGTGAAACAAATAACATACGCCACGCAACCCGATAGGTCATAACCAATTCTCCATTTACCGAGCAACACCCAATTACTCTTCCCGCTCGACTTTCACTATGAATCCCCAATAGAACCGCACCACATGTGCCCATAGCCAACAAATCATAACGTCTCACAACACCAAAAAGCAACTCATAGCTCTCCTCAGATCACTAACAAGCTCAATAACGATCGGATCAACCTATCCCTCAACAATACAATTCGGGGCCAACCAAGCCAACTCAAGCTAAACACGTATCCACATCGGCCTACAAACGAACTCATTACCAAGAAAGCCTGAAGTTGCTCCTTCCACTACTATAACTCCTGCCGGAGCCGTACGATACGGTGCCCGGCACCAAATCAATATCGAAATCCACAACCTCGCCCGGCGACATGCCCGGCCACAAGAAACGCATCCGAAAAGTCCCTTAACACCGGAACGGAACCAATGGTAGGAACCTATGCACTGACATCCATCACGAAGGCCCAATTAAGAAAAGCAATCCTTCCCAACCGTCCGCTGGGTCTTTGAAATATAAACCACTCTACAAGAACATAATCCAATGCACCTCGCCACTCAACTCGTGGCATTTCCGGCATAGCCCGTAGCGCAATAGTTCAGAATCACCTAACACTGAGACAACCAGTCTACATCCCAACATCATATCCGAATCTAACATACCACATCATAGCCTGAATATGAGAACTTCCGCCTCCACATACACCCAGCACATGAATCATCATATTCGACCCCAATTTCGCCTTCCGAACACATGCCACACCTTTAATACCCAATCATTCCACGATAGATAGTCTAAAATTTCCCTATGCCACCAAGCAGACCCGAATACCACCAGTCGACCCAACAAGAAAGTGCCACAATACTACCGGAGTATCATCAATTTAATCACAATACCCTTTTTCCGAGACAAATACCCTCGTCAAATCACTTCCCCTTTTTTTTGCAGTACCATTTCCTTGATTACCCGAGGCTACTCGTTGCCTAAGAATTTTATGAACTTCTTTTCAGAACTGAACTGTAACTCATCTAGCCAAGAACTTCCACTGATCCCATTCGGAAGAAAATCATTACACATCCCATGCTCTGCATGCCCATAGAAATTATACATCTCCAAACCACAGTAAAACCCAACGAGAACCCTCTCCCAATTTCATTTGCACAAGCTAAACTGCCAGGACTGAATCCTTCTATCCAAACCAAGCTAAGCAAGCTGTCGGAACTCAAGAGTTCTGCTGCAAAATACCTGTAAGGGCTCATTACCTCGAACACATATAAAGAAATTAATCACATCTTTACCATACCGATTCGGTCTACTATCAAGATATTCCATCTATCTAATTTCCCTTCTGATTCATCATCCACTTGATATTCCCCTTGCTGTAGCACCACAATGCCTCAACCCAGGCTTACCACACGAGACCCAAGCATAAGACCACACTGTCTAAGACCCATGAGTCACTGAACACTCTCTCAAATATTCCCAAAAACACCACATCCCCAAAATAATCTACTCTGAAAAACTTCCTGCGAGTCTAAATCCGTTACCTTTACTTTCCACGTGCTGATACATAAAATCCCATAATTAACATGAAAATACCACAAATCTGAACCTCTTCCAATGAAAACACAGTTTCTATCCACACATGCAACTTTAAAATACCCGATTGTTTCTTGCAGAATCTTGAACACATTAGAACCATTTTCGAAAGTCATTCTCTCTTATTCAAACTGCAACTTACCTGGCCTAACAAACAGAGCCACCCGTGCCTCATTGGCACACCGATGCCGCAAAATGAAATCCTCATCCCAATACAACCAGGCAACTCCCGCTCTATGCGCCGAGCATTCTTTGCCAACAACACTCTAGACATTCCGTGATTCTCATACTCTATAAAGCATAATATGACCTCTATCACAATTTTGCTTCACGCGTGCCATCCTCGGCTCAATTTCCGCGACCCGAACTTATTCGCCAGCATGCCTCAACCGGAACCAACATAGCACATAACCGTGCAATCAGCTAATCAACAGCAACCTCCCCAACTTGTCTCGAAGCCATATATCAGGACACACTCAATAACCCATAACACTTTTACTATAATGATGCCACAATACCATAGTGAGATTAAACTCAAATCATTTACAAGTTTGTGAAAACACAGATCATCTAGTACTGTAATCCTCTGCAAATCTCACATTCATCCCCACATCAGGTGAGTCCACTCTCTTAAGCGACCCAAATTTTCAAATTTCAACACGTATTTTTCAATTACACATGAGATCTTCTAACATACACCTAGGGATCATATCACTTAAGAACACTCCGCAGGAGATAACCCACCTGCTTCGCCTCAATTTAACATTTCTGCATACCTTCCACCGTTACACACATTACACAGCCACTTAGTCTTCCTGAGTCTGAACTCATACCGCAACATGAAATTTACTTCACTCCCATCTAGGAGACATGAAAAGATTCTTCACGTGCCCGTTACTCGAGCTACACATCAAATCACAATAGGAAACGAACACTTAACGGTTCATCTATTATCCAGCAGACTTTTTCGTCACTACCAAGTCATATAGATACATCTCGCAGCACTAACATACTCATCACACGGGCATCCAACCGCCACTCCGGCTATTAGGGATAATACCGAACATATAAGTTCAAAACACTTGCTCACGCAAAATCAGCACCTCGGTGCTCCAGCCATAGGCAAAGATCCGGCCTCAAGTCCTCCAGACTGGCCCAATATAAACTCACGGAGATTACATCTCGCCCCTTGATCGGGGAATCACAAGCCATCAAGGCACATATGATACTGAGCGTTCATGCGCGCATACAAACACGTGGAAGGAATTTCAAGAGTTACTTTTCAAGCTGAATCAAAGACGCACGATAAGAATTCAAAATTGTGAAGTTTTCCTAAAGGTTCTGCAGCCTCTTGAGGATAAATACAGACGTCTCCATACCGATCCGCGAGACTCTACTAAACCTGCTCATGACTCAGACCTAGTAACCTAGGCTCTGATACCAACTTGTCACGACCCAATTCCCAAACCCGGTCGTGATGGCGCATCTCGTAAAGACAAGGCCAGCCAACAGAACATCGATACCTCTTTAATAGTTACTTAGCATGAATAAGTCTAAAACATTAATAAAATTATCATAAGTGCAAAAGAAAAGTGATAAAACAAGGAACCATCCCGACACAGCCTGAAATCGGGGTGTCACAAGTCACGAGCTACTACAGAGTTTACTAGAATTCTACAAAGTCTGGAACTAGGAACAAAGTCTGAAGATAGTGTAAATACAGAAGATAAGGGAGAAAACGGGGTTGTGGACGTCGACTAAGCTTCGCGGATGAAATAATATAAAAACCCTTCTGCCCAGGTGCCAATTCCTTCTACGCGAACGCGAAAGACTTCTCGCGTTCGCGATGCCCAAAAATATCACTGACCAAATTAACCCTTTGCGAACGCGAGGCTTCAGCGGGCTCCACTACGCGAACGCGTCCCATTGACCGCGAACGCGATGAATAAACTCGGCAGGACCCCAGGCCCCTTCTACGCGAACGCGAAGCCATACTCGCGAACACGATGGTCCAGAAAATAGCCTTCCGCGAACGAAATGGACCGCCCGCGAACGCGAAGGCAAAACTTGGCCTGCACAGCTGCTGCATATTTCTGCTGCAAATTCTAAGTTCAAATCTTCCCGTTTAGCCATCCGAAATCACCCCGAGGCCCCCGGGACCTCAACCAAAAGCTCAAACATGATCCAACACCTTATTCAAACTTGCTCGAATCATCAAACACCATAAATAACACCTAAACCATCAAATTACATCAAATTCAAGCCTAAGTTCATCCAAATCTTCCGAAACTCGCATTCGATCAAAAACCCAACCAAAACACCTCCGAATGATCTGAAATTTTGCACACACATCCAAAATCGCCTAACGAAGCTACAGCAACTCTCGGAATTCCATTTCGACCCTCGGATCAAAATCTCACCTACCAACCGGAATTCGCCAAAATACTAACTTCGCCAATTCAAGCCTATTTCTACATCGGACCTCCAAAATCAATTCCGATCACACTCCTAAGTCACAAATCATCCTCCGAAGCTAAACGAATCACCTGAAATAACATCCGAGCCCTATAACTCATAAGTCAACCTCCGATTGACTTTTGCAAACCAAGCCTTCCTTAAAGAGACTAAGTGTCTCATTTCCTACCAAAACCAATCCAAATCAACTCTAACACACCAATTACTGATAATGAAACATGAAGGAGCATAAAACGGGGGAAACGGGACGGTAACTCCTGAGACGACGGGTCGGGTCGTCACAATAGTGAGTGGTCACTTGTGATAATATTGCCACTTTTAGACATAACCATCTGTGAGAATCATCTTTTTCAAAATCGTACAACCTATAAAAATGTCAATTATCTAAGATTTCATAATTTGTGGTATAAGTATACTCCTCCACGTCTTATCAAACCCCCTCCCAATAGCGATATGAATCGAGAGAGCGGGAAAGAGCTAACACTTTCTGTTTTCTTTTTCTTAAAAATAAGAAGTATTAACATTCTGCACATTCTGCTCCGTCCTGCTAATACATCTTCAAATGCCCAATAATAGAAATGCAATCAATAATCCTTCATAAAAGTATCGAATTCAACTTCTAGTGGTCAATCTTAAAAAGCAGTGCCAACTTCAAACACAAAGTTATTAATTTTACTTTTCATCTAGCAAAATTAATAGAAATGAATCCGTCTGAGCAGCACATAAGCAACACACAAGTTCTCACTTTTCACATTCCAAATCAGGGCTAATTCTTTTAAACAAGTATCATCAAATATTCAAAGTTTGAATCTTTTTCTTTATATCTTTTTCATTTCACAACCTCTTTTTGCTTATTCCGATTGGAATCAACAGTTCCGTGTTCAAATTACACACAGCCTAAGGATTCTCACTTCTCTTAACCCTAAACTGATAGATAAGTTCTAACCAAACAAAAAAAAAATCTAGAAAATATCAATTACAAAACAATTTGTTCCTAACAGCACAAGATGTTTAAAATCTCCGAAAGAAGTTCCAACAACTACATAATGAGGCACAGTGAAAAAATAAAGTAACCGTATATCCACATAAATGCATACGTACATAAGCAAAAAAGAGCGAGAAATAGAGAGTACCTAGGTGAATTGATCCGCATATATCAAAGGCACGGCGAAGATTAGCGAAATTCTTGCCAGCTTTATCGAAGAGCTGCCGAGAAGAGGAGAAGGAAGTGAGAGATTAAGAGAGGAGAGGGAGTCGCCGGCTATGGCGATTTGGCGATCTGTGAGACAGAGGCAAATTGGATAAAAAATTAGGGTTTACTGGAAGCAAGATAGTGGAGGTAAGGTGGGGCGGAGTTTTCTAATTTGTGAGAGTATAAACAGGGGACGGTATAATCCCTGTCTTATTTTGTATATTCATAATATGGCGGTTTGAAAATAGCCGTAATTTGTTGTTTATTGTGGCGGTCTGGTGTAACCGCTATTATAAAACCGTCACAATTGCGCCGTTATTTTATAGTGCAAAAATATTACACGTTATACCTCCATATATTCTAAAACATATCACGATATTCTATTTTGGAATACAATCCAAACTTAACTTACCATATATTCTAATTTGGAATTCAATATTTTAACTAAACAGACCATAATGTTTTAATTTGGAACATATTATTCAAACTAAAGATACCACAATATTCTAATTTGAAAACCCAAACCTAGCTTACCATAATATTCTAATGAAGAATACAATATCCAAACTCAACATACCATAATATTCTAACAAAACATACTACAATATTCTAATTTGGAATACAGTATCCAAACCGAATATAATACAACGTTTTAATTTGGAATACAGTATCCAATGCAAATATACAATAATTTTTAATATGGAATACAATATTCAAACTAAACATGCTACAATATTCTAATTTGAAATACAATATCCAAATTAAATATATCACAACATTCTAATTTGGAATATACAGTATTATATTTTAGAATATAGTAGGTATACATGATAAAATAATTTTATAAAGTAGGTATACAGAGTAAAATAAATATTTTAATAGTATATGGTGTTAACTAATATTTTCAATGGGCATATCGAATAGATTATTCTTTAACGTGCCATTGAAATGAGAAATGGGCTTGCAGTTTAGCCCAGTCCAGAGAGCTACTGCGTCGACCTTATCGAAAAGTAAAAATAGCACGGGCTAGCCAGTTTTCGGACTGATCGTTCAAAGCCAGCGTTTGCAAAGTCATTGAAAAATAGCCACTATTTTGCTGCAACACGAAAAAGTTCCAGCATAATATACTGGAGATCGGTGCACCTGTGTATGAACTTCCAGCATATTATGCTGGAACTTCAACAGGCGGAAAGTTCTAGTATAATATACTGGAGTCTCCAGTATATTATGCTGGACCGGTATATTATACTGGAACTCCAGTATATTATATTGGAATTCCAGTATATTATACTGGAGTATTTTCCGGATTTTGAATAGTGTTTTCGTTTAGATTTATCTTTACATGAAAAGTGGCTAATTTTTAATTACTTTTGAAACAATGACTATTTTTGAATGACCACTTGTAGATCTGGCTATTTTGAATTTGTCCCTATGAAAAGGGCCAACAAAGCGAAAGTTATATTGTATCTCTTTTCATCACCAGCCAAGAATCTTGATTGTTTTTTCATGTATCATGCATGTTTGTATCATGACAAATGAATCCAATAACTTTTGATTTTAGGATATTGTACATATTTTTATTAGCTAGCTAGTTTGATGTGAAACCTCCAATATTTATTTTATTTTTTTATTATTTTATGAATTCCCGCTAGCTAAGTTCAGGAGTTTGATAATTTGAGTAGCTTGCGTTTGTAGCTCATAAGTTTTAAGAAACTATTACAAATTATTCAACTTCTTGATTTATTTTATGACTTAAAATCAATTGGTAGTGATACTATTGTCACAATCCGAATTTCCCACTTTCGGGAGTCGTGATGGCGCCTACTAGTGAAAGCTAGGCAAGCCAACTAACTGAACTATTTAACCTGTTTTCCATTTTCATTTTATTTAATGACCTAGCATCAACAATTTATAGCAACATAATTTAACATGCGGAAGAAATAAATTTCAAGTTTAACAGTACTACTAATACCATCCCATAACAAAACCACCCAAGATTTGGTGTCACAACTTCACAGACTGTCTAAGAGTACTACAAATAAGGGTCTGAAAGAAATAACAAAATACTGTCTCTAGAATTACATAAGAGAAGCAGGAAAATAGATAGAGGGAGATGCCAAGGCTTGCGGACGCCTGCAGGACTACCTCGGGTCGCCTGGTAAGTAGGAAGCTGAAACCTCACTGCGGTCCGAAATCTGCAGCACTGGGATCTACACAAAATAGTGCAGAGTGTAGTATCAGCACAACCGACCCCATTTGCTGGTAAGTGCCTAGCCTAACCTCAGCGAAGTAGTGACGAGGCTAGGACCAGACTACCAAATGAACCTGTGCAGTTATATAATATACAGCGGAATATAAACAGAAATAAAGAAGTAAAAATGGGAGGGGGTACATGCTGCGGGGTATATCAGTTTCAATAGTAAATCAAGAACAAGGCACAAGGACAACTTAGAATTTACAACGAAACAACAAGGAACTTATATTCCATCCATAAACACTTTGTATCAACAATTGTTGCGGTGCGCAACCCGATCCCAACATATACTAACACTGTTGCAGCGTGCAACCCGATCCATATCATTCATCACTGTTGCAGCGTGCAACCCGACCCAATCATATCATTGTTGCGGCGTGCAACCCGATCCAAATATCTCATTGTTGCGGCGTGCAACCCGATCCAAATATATCATTGTTGCGGCGTGCAACCCGATCCAAATATATCAGTGTTGCGGCGTGCAACCCGATCCAAATATACAATCAACATCAACCATAACAAGAGTCCCGACTAGGGATCAATAAGAACTACACTATCCCGGCAAGGGAGTCAACAATAAGAATGAACACATCCCGGCAAGGGAAAATCAGCTATAACCAAACTTGTCCCAACACCTACTACCTCAACTAACACAAATGCTCAACCATGAGTAATCTCGACGAGAATAATTATAAACCTTGCTCAACACAGAGAGTCAACAACTTAGGCATTCGTAGTAGTTCTCAATAACACAATAACTTTCCATTTAAGACTCACGGTCATGCTTGACACCGACGTATAGATACTCGTCACCACACCTATACGTCGTACTCAACACATAACATGTAGCATACAAGATCAAACTCCTACTCCCTCAAGCTAAGGTTAGACCAAATACTTACCTCGATGCCATGAACTCAGTTCAAGCCTCAACTATAGCTTTACCTCGTGATTCCACCACCAATTCGCTCGTATCTAGTCACAAGTTACTTAATTACATCAATGAATGCTAAATAAACAATTTCTAATGCATGGAAATAAGTTTTCTAAAGCCTTTCCCAAAAAGTCAAAAATCAGCCCCGGGCCCACATGGTCAAAACCCGAGGTTCGAACCAAAACCCGACTACCCATTCACCTATGAACTCAAATATATAATTTGTTTTGAAATCGCACCTCAAATCGAGGTCCAAATCCTCTTTTTTTGAAAAACCTAGGTTCTACCCAAAACACCCAATTTCCCCATGAAAATCATTGATTTTGAGTTGAAATCATGTTAAAAGATGTTAATGATTGAAGGAAACTAGAAAAAATTGACTTACAATCGATTTGGAAGAAGAGTTGTTCTTGGAAAATCGCCCTAGGGAGTTTTTGTTGGGAAATGCGAACCGGGAATTGCGAAGGGAGGTTGGGAAATGCGAACTGGGAATTGCGAAGGCAGGTTGGGAAATGCGAACCGGGAATTGCGAAGGGAGGTTAGGAAATGCGAAGCCTGCAGGCCTGCAATTCCTTAAGTCCAAAATTTCACCCCGTGGCCTATCCAAAACTCACCCGAGCCCTCGGGGCTCCAAACCAAACATGCACACCACCTAAAAACATCATACGGACTCGCTCTTGCATTCAAATCACTACAATAACATCAACAACTATGAATTTAGCATCAAAATCATTAAACTTTCTCAAGACTTCAAATTTTCAATTTTCTCAATAACTACCCGATTCGAGTCATTTCAAGTCCGTTTCTCGCCAAATTTTACCGACAGCACATATAAATCATATTGGACCTGTACCGGGCTCCGGAACCATAATACGGGCTCGATACCACAGATTTCACATAACATTTCACTTTCAAAAACCTTTATATTTTTCAGGAAACAATTTCTTTCAAAAATTAATTTCTCGGGCTTGGGACCTCGGAATTCGATTCCGGGCATACCCCCAAGTCCCATATTTTCCTACGGACACTCCGGGACAGTCAAATCACGGGTCCGAGTCCGTTTACTCAAAATGTTGACCGAAGTCAACTTAATTCATTTTAAAGCCAAATTTTATCATTTTTCACAGATTTTCACATATAGACTTTTCGCCTACGCGCCCGGACTGCGCACGCAAATCGAGGTGATGCTGAAAGAGGTTTTTAAGACCTCGAAACACGAAATTTAATTTAAAAACAAGTGATGACCTTTTGGGTCATCACAACTATCAAAGAAATTTTTATTGCCAAATTAAAGGTATAAATGTAAAGACATTTTTGTTAGTGCACAATGCACATGTATGTATTACTACTTTTTAACGAGGAAAAAGAATGATGTCAGATGTCTTCAAAGAGAAGCATATGGATTAAGGTATATTAATATTGATAATATGTTCTTATTATGAATATTGTGACAACAATGATGGTTGAATTCGATCTGCATTAGATAGTTGAGTTAATTAATGTTGAAGACCCGTAACAACTGAAACTCCCAATCACTGATTTAAAAGGCGTTTCGGGGGTGAGGCGCACCAAAAATGTCCCGAAGCGATGGTGTAGGGCGAAATTCTCAAGAGGCGTACGCCCAGCAATTTGAGGTGTACGTCTGGGCCGGGTGTTTGAGGCACATTTTTGTAGTGAGGCATAAGCCCCAGAGACTTTTTCAAATTAAAACAAAATTTGTTGAATAAGTCTTTCATAAAATACTCAAGTTCTCAAAATTCAGCTTGTAATTACTCAAAAATTTTAAAAAACGAACTGAAATGCATAAAATTCAAAACTCAAGACCTTTTTTATTGATTGAAGCCCTAATTTATGGTCTTTCCTAATTTTTTATCTTGTCCGCTAGCCTGCTAATATCTCCCAAATGCAAAGAATATTCAATTTTTTTTATAAATACAAAGAGAACTTCATTCTCCTTCATAGCAGCAAGTTCAAAGTTTAAATTGCATATTAGTCATCCTTTTTGTTCGTCTGTTTGAAAATTTTATTCTTTTCAATCAAGTTACTTGTGCTTGTAAGTAACGTATAATAGATTGTTTTGACTAGTTTTTTGTGGGGATGGAGCCATCTATGTATTTTTTTTGTGCATATTTGTAGTTTTCTTCGATTTTTATGCAATTTTACCTGTTTATAAATATTTACTGTAATTATATTACTTTATAAAATATTAAAAATAAAATACCCATAGAGCTTACGCCCCGTGTCTCGGGGCTTAAGCCTTGCTAAGGCATATGTAAAACGCCTCGCCTTATGCCCATGCCTTTTAAAACACTGCTCCCAATAGCACCAATCTTGTACTTTAACTTAAATTAGCAACTAAAAATTTGTACTTGACGAGGCCAATGTGTATTAGAATTTCCTGCTCGTACTCTGTCAAATTCTAATATAGTTTAAGATATCGTCCCACAGAGACTGGATAATCTATGCTATAGACTTGTAATATTTTAACTACTATTTGAGAGAATCAAATTGATGAAAATTGAGTGAGGTTTAAAACTTGTTAATTACTTAAACAAAACAAATAACTTTTGGGAAGATTTATAATTTTAAAGAAGAGTTGGGAATCATTGAATTCACTTGATAATATTACCATAATAAAATCTCAATTTCTACATTTATTTCTTTAAAGAATAATTGCTTATTTCTAATACTATTTTGCTCTCTAAGAAATAACCGATTAACAACATTCCGTGAGAATTATGTTAATTAATCAATTTAAGACTAGTGCTTGAATTGTGCTAAAAGAAAGTAAAAACTTCGAGAGAATATTTTTACTAAGGATCAATAATCTCGCCAACAACTATTCTTCCGTGATAATTAAAACTGAGGCAAGCAAGATTACTGACTTGAATTAATAGTTTACTGAAAAATTACTTTCACTCTACTATTTTATTCATCAGTTATTATATATTAATTTTGCTCCGCGAGAATTACAAAACTAATATATGAATAACTTAGAGATAAAATACATAGGCGTGATAATATAGTAATTAAAAACTATCATTTCAGCACAATGAAATGTAAATAAAAAGTTTTAAGCCAAGAATATATAAAAACTGAGATAGTTTTTTATAAAATATATCAAGTTTCATCAACTATCCCAACGAAAAGAAATTACTTCATTATGGAGTAATAAAAGCTAAAAAAGATATTTAGAAAACTAGAAATATTTTTACTACAAGAAAAGAAGACCAAGACTAATTCTTGTCTTGCAAAGATTTGGATATCCTTATACAAAGAGAGCTTGCTATATATAGGAAAAGATGAATAGCTTTTGTCATGTTCCACTTTTGCGAATGTGAAATCCATGTATGCGAATGTGAACTTTTGTGTATGTAGATTCCATATATGCAACTATGGCACTTTGCTTTGCTCTTGACTTCATGAGTTAGTTTTGGAAATGTAGGTTCCATGTATGCGAATAAGACCTTTGCAGATATAGATTCCACACACGCATCTATGACTCTTTTGCTTCCAGTCTTGGCTTCATGAGTTAGACTTGCAAATGTAGGTCCCATGTATGCAAATGTGACCTTTGTGTATATAGATTCCACATATGCATCTATAGCTCTTTTGCTTCCATTATTGACTTCATACGTTAAACTTGCAAATATAAGTTTCATGTATGCAAATGTGACCTTGCGTATATAGATTTCACATGTGCAACTATGCTCCTTTTCATCTCTATTTGTCTCTTTCCAGAAGCGTAATTGTATATTTCATATTTGCGAATATGAAGATGACGTGTGCAACTGTGACTTTTCTTCATTCGCTTGTCTTTTAGCCTCTTTCCTTCTTTTTTCATAATTTCTTCTTCCTACAAGATTCGTTAGAAAATATGCGAGGATAAGATATCATTATTCATATTTTATTTTAAAAACTTATATTTTACATATAAAATTACATGAATAATTTATATTCATCAAATACTCCCATACTTGAACTTTTGCTCGTCCTCGAGGAAAAAGAATTCTTTAAAAATATATCTTCAAAGTCCATGACTACTGTAGGATAGAAAATTTATGTAAAATAAATATCCTCCAATATGGTCAATACAACTAACCTATCTTTTACCTTATTTCTGAATTCTGCTTTGATCAGCAAGAACTTGCAATCTTCTTCCCTTGAATCTTTCAGAATTGATAGATTTATGATCACTTATTCAGTTAGTATCATACTCTTGTCCATAGGCTTGCTCCTCATGTTTTACTCCACTAATATAGGTTAATCACCGATTTTTAGAATCTTTCTAGGACTTTTCTTAGCTTGTAATCTCAGGCTTCAGGCTGGTAGGATAATAATATTTTTAGAGTGACTTCTTTTCCCCAGCTTGGAGCAAATATTTCTTGGTGCTCAATATTTTCTCCCTTTGATAATTATTCTCAATTCCAATGATTTCATGAGATAAAGACACTTGCCTTCACAAAATCAAAACCATAGATATGGTATTTATATGGTGAAGATGAAAAGAGTTAATCATTGGACATATAGTAAAGAATTTATTTTGTTAATTAAATACCTAAAAATAGGATAGAGGAGAGAAAATAACTATATAAAGATATAAAGTAAATAAAACTTTATATATATATATATATACATATATATAATCTTTTTGGCTTTCAAATTTACAATCACAGAAGAAAGCTTGAAAGAAACTGTGACCACACATATTCTATGTATAATAGACTAGCTAATTTAAGACCTTATCAATCATTTGGTCCTGGTTTAAATATAAACCAAAAATTAACTGAGCCAACATTCGATTTGAATCATTAAATGGTTAACCACTTAGGCATACCGATCACCATGGAGTTGCTCCTGTGTAGATGACTCTGTTTTCGTAAAGGCCTTCATGAGATGCTCCAGTTGCACAATAACCTGGATATTGACCGGATTAATTGGTTAAGCATTTAACTACCAAATATATGTCGGACTTATAAGGCTCCACTGCTTCACCCTCATTGGCTACGGGTATGTGACGACCCAAAGGGTCATCACCTGTTTTCTCTTTCATTCCGTGCTCCCGAGGCCTTGAAAACCTCATTTTTACTTGCCTCGATTTGCGTGCGTAGTCCGAGCGCGTAGCCAGAAAGATTAAATATGAATTCTGTGTAAAAATTGATGAATTTTGATATTAATATGATTAAAGTTGACTTTGGTCAATATTTTGGGTAAACGGAGCCGGACCCGTGATTGGACGGTCCCGGAGGGTCCGTAGGAAAATATGCGACTCGGGCGTATGCCCGAAATCGAATCCGAGGTCCCGAGCCCGAGAAATGAATTTTTAAAAGAAATTGTTTTTCTGAAATTTATATGGAAATTTGAAATGAAAATGGATTAGAAAGCGTTGGTATCGGGCCCGTATTTTGGTTCCGGCGCCCGGTACAGGTCTTATATGTGGTTTAAGCGCTTCCTGTGAAATTTGGTCGAAATCGGACGTCATTTGACGTGTTTCGGACTATAGGTTCCAAATTTGAAAGTTTATGAAACTTAGAAGAAAACCATGTGATTTGAGGCTTGATTCTATGTATATGATGTTATTTTGGCGATTTGATCGCACGGTTAAGCTCGTAGGATGTTGTTGAGTTTGTGTGTGTGTTTGGTTAGGAGCCCCGAGGGCTCGGGAGTATTTTCGGAGGTGTTCGGTGTAGTTTTGGACTTAGGAGATGTAGCAGATGTTCTGCAATTTTTGCCCAGTTATTTGCTTCTTCGCGTTCGCGGCACTCAGCTCGCGTTCGCGTACCAGTGGGCTTTCCCTTCTTCGCGTTCGCGGACAAGTCCCCGCGTTCGCGTAGCCTTGGTTCCCCCTTCACCGCGTTCGCGAGCCCCCTCTCGCGTTCGCGTATAAGCAAATCCCGGACCCCAGTTCATCCTTCTACGCGTTCGCGACTAGTACATCGCGTTCGCGATGCCTTGACTCCTTTACCCTTCATGAACACGGCCCCCTTCCCGCGAACGCGAAGGGCATTTTTGCCCAGTCATTTTAATACTTCAAAAACAGAATAGTTACGGGTTTTTACTCAAATTTCACACGGGCTCTCTTCTCTCCCAAGCTTTAGGAAGCCATTGAAGTCCCTATTCTTCAAAACCACTTGGGTAAGTAATTTCCTACTTATTTCCTTCATTATCCTTCATTAATTAGTAAGTTTCTAAGCCTAAATCATATAATCTAGGGTTGAAATTGGGGGGAAAAGGGTAGATTAGGGCTTTTCGATTTTCTTTGATTTAGACCTCGTTTTGGGGTCGAATTTGAAAACAAATTGTATATCCGGGCTCGTGGGGGAATGGGTGACATAGAATTGGTTCGAACCTCGGGTTTTGACCAAGCGGGCCCGGGGTCGATTTTGGAATTTTTGGAAGAAAGGTTGGGAATCTATATTTAGGCATTGGGTTTGATTTGTTTAGCTATTGTTGATATTATAAAGTCGTTATTTCATAGATTTGATTGAGTTGGAGCCGAATTCGAGAGGGAAAGCGGTCGTAGTGGATTGATTTAGCCGTGGAAGTTGAGGTAAGTGTTTGGTCTAACCCTAGCTTGAGGGAATAAGAGTAGAGTCTTATTTGTTAATTGCTATTTGTCGAGTACGGTGTATAGGCATGGTGACGAGTATCTATACACTGGTGTCGAGCATGACCGTGACTCCTAATTTGCTAAATTGTCGAATTGGTAATTGTTATTTATGAGGAATTGGTTGGAAATCTTTAACATTGAGCCAGTAATTGTTGAGACTAAGTGTGGATTTAATTGTGTTAAGTAGAGATTGAATGAGTTTGGTTATAGCTGGATCCCCCTTGCCGGGATAGTTTATTATATTATCTTGTTCCCTTGCCGGGATAGTTTATTATATTATCTTGTTCCCTTGCCGGGATAGTTTATTATATTATCTTGTTCCCTTGCCGGGATAGCTTATTATAACATCTTTCTCCCTTGCCGGGATTATATTGTGTATTGTGCTGAATGAAATGGGATCGTTTGGCACGCCGACCACGAGATATTATGAAATGGGATCGTGTGGCACGCCGACCACGAGATATTATGAAATGGGATCGTGTGGCACGCCGACCACGAGATATTATGAAATGGGAGCGAGTGGTACGCCTACCACGTGATATTATAAAATGGGAGCGAGTGGTACGCCTACCATGTGATATTATGAAATGGGAGCGAGTGGTACGCCTACCACGTGATATTATGAAATGGGAGCGAGTGGTACGCCTACCACGTGATATTATGAAATGGGAGCGAGTGGTACGCCTACCACGTGATATTATGAAATGGGATCGAGTGGTACGCCTACCACGTGATATTATGAAATGGGAGCGAGTGGTACGCCTACCATGTGATACTATGAAATGGGATCGAGTGGTACGCCTACCACGTGATATTATGAAATGGGATCGAGTTGTACGCCTACCACGTGATATGAGGAACTAGGATCGTGTTGCACGCCTGCAACGAGAGGAAATTGAAACAAGTGAAAGTGGTTTGTTTTTCCTTACTCCGTGTTAGAAGAGATCAGATGTAGTTTCTTTGGTTATCCCTGATATTCTGTTTTATCTGCTATCCCATAAGTATGTTCCCCCTCCCAGCTTTAATGGTTTACTTTCCGCTATTACTTTGATGTACTTGTATATATATATCTGCACAGGTTTATGTGGTAGTCTGGTCTAGCCTCGTCACTACTTCGCCGGGGTTAGGCTAGGCACTTACCAGCACATGGGGTCGGTTGTGCTGATGCTACACTCTGTGCATCTTTTTGCACAGATCCAGGTGTTGGAGCAGCATTTGAGTAGCAGTAGCATTCTGGGAGCGAGCTTTCAATCCAGGGACATTCGAGGTAGCCTTGCTGACGTCCGCAGGCCCGGAGTCCCTTTCTATCTTATTCAGTTTGTTATCATTTGTACCGAGGCAGACAGTGTTATGTTTCATTCAAACCTTGTATTTAGTATTCTCTAGACGTTCGTGAGTATTGTGACACCAGTCTTGGGTAGAGGATTTTGTTAAACTTCCGCATTTCCTTCAGTTAATTATATTTCAGACTTCCGCTTTATCATATTATGCTTTGTTTTCATTAAATGGACGATAATTGCTAAAAGAAGTAAATTAAGTTGGCTTGCCTAGATCCTATTAGTAGGCGCCATCACGACTCCCGAGGGTGGGAAATTTGGGTCGTGACAAGTTGGTATCAAAGCACTAGGTTACATAGGTCTCACAACCCACAGACAAACTCGGTAGAGTTTGAGGGATCGGTATAGAGACGTCTGTATTTATCCCCAGAGGCTACAGAGTTAGGAAAGTTTCATATTTGTTCTTTCTTGTCGTGCGGTTCTATTTCTCAAGTACCGATTGAATTTCTACTCTGTTCTTCCGCAGATGGCGAGAACACGCGGTTCTTCATCTACCGCTCAGCAGTCCAAGTCCCCAGCAGCAGCTCTGGTGGCGGAGCCTCAGGTTGATTTGGAGGAGGAGGTTCCCGCCCCAACAGTCCCGGTAGGCCCAGCTCAGGTCCCAGAGGGGTTCATTGCCATCCCAGTTCTTCAGGACGCTCTAGTCCGATTGGTAGGCTTCATGGAGAGCGTCGTTCGAGCAGGTTTGCTTCCAGGAGTTCAGCCAGCGGTGGCAGGTCAGCCGGGCACAGTGGCTCAGGCCGGGAGTGAGATCACTTTTCAGTAGGCGGCCAATGTGGGCCGTAGAGTTGAGAGGGTTTTGCCACAAGGAGGTGGTTATGGGTCGGATAAGAGGCCACGTCATGGAGGCAGATTCAGTGGTACCTCGTCTGGAGGTAGAGGTTCTTATGGTAGAGGTCATCCTCCTAAGCCCTTTCAGTCAGCTCCCCAGGTCGCTCATGGTACTTCAGTGGTCATTCAGGTTGACAGGGTCAGCCTTAGTTTTCTCAGCTACAACGTTCGTGTAGATGTTATGAGTGTGGTGAGTATGGTCACAACAGGAGGGTTTGCCCGAGGTTGAGGGGTGCTCAGCCGCAGCAGACGAGGTCTTGCCATGCTTGTGGTGATCCGAGGCACATTGTCAGATTTTGCCCTCGAGCTTTGAGCAGCTCTCAGCATCAGAGTTCTCGTATTGGGATTCGGGAACCAGAGGTTCCTCAGCCTGCCCAGCCAGTTAGAGGCGGAGGCAGAGGTGTTAGAGGTGGAGGTAGAGGTCATAGAGGTGGAGTTCAGGTCGCCAGAGGTAGAGGCCAGCCAGCAGCCAGGCCAGAGGCTGAGTCTTCAGATGCAGACATTACAGGTACCATTCTGATTCGTATTAGAGATGCTTCAGTGCTATTTGACTTTGGGTCTACGTATTCGTATGTGTCGTCCTATTTTTGTACCGTACTTAGTCATGCCTAGTGATGCTTTGAGTATTCCTGTTCATGTATCTACACCGGTGGGTGATTCTATAGTGGTCGATCGAGTGCATCGTTCCTGTGTGGTAGTGTTTGAGGGTCTTGAGACCCGTGTCGATTTATTGCTCTTGGACATGGTGGATTTCGACGTTATATTAGGGATGGATTGGTTGTCCCCGTATCATGCTATCTTGGATTGTCACGCCAAGACCGTGACCTTGGCTTTGCCGGATTTGCCCCGATTGGAGTGGAGAGGGACCCCAAGTCATGCCACCCGCAGTGTTATTTCATATGTGAAGGCTCGACGCATGGTCGAGAAGGGGTGCCTAGCTTATTTGGCGTATGTTCGCGATTCCAGCGCAGAGGTCCCTTCTATTGATTCTGTTCCTATTGTTCGGGAGTTCCCGGAGGTTTTTCCTTCAGACCTGCCGGGTATGCCGCCCGACAGGGATGTTGATTTTTGTATTGATCTGGCTCCGGGCACTCAGCCCATTTTCATTCCGCTATATCGCATGGCCCCGCCAGAGTTGAAAGAGTTAAAGGATCAGTTGCAGGATTTGCTTAAGAAGGGTTTCATTAGACCCAGCGTTTCGCCCTGGGGCGCGCCAGTGTTATTTGTGAAGAAAAAGGATGGTTTGATGAGGATGTGCATTGATTACCGGCAGTTGAACAAAGTGACGATAAAGAACAAGTATCCACTGCCGAGGATTGACGATTTGTTCGACCAGCTTCAGGGTGCGAAGGTGTTTTCAAAGATAGACTTGAGATCTGGCTACCATCAGCTGAGGATTAGGGCGTCTGATGTCCCTAAGACAGCATTCCGCACTCGGTATGGGCATTATGAGTTTTTGGTCATGTCATTTGGGTTGACCAATGCCCCAGCAACATTTATGGAGTTGATGAACCGAGTGTTCAGGCCTTATTTGGACTTGTTCGTGATAGTCTTTATTGATGATATTCTGGTGTACTCCCGCAGCCAGGAGGAGCACGAGCAGCACCTCAGAGTGGTTCTTCAGACTCTGAAGGATAGTCAGTTATATGCTAAGTTCTCGAAGTGCGAGTGAGTTCGGTTGTATTTCTGGGTCACGTTGTATCAGCAGAGGGTATTCAGTTGGACCCGAAGAAGATAGAGGCAGTCAAGAACTGTCCTCGACCAGCATCAGCTATAGAGATTCGGAGTTTCTTGGGGTTAGCAGGTTACTATCGTCGGTTCGTGGAGGGGTTTTCATCTATTGCAGCCCCGATGACCAGATTGACCCAGAAGGGTGCCCAGTTCAGATGGTCAGATGAGTGTGAGGCGAGCTTTCAGAAGCTCAAGGCAGCTCTGACTACGACACCGGTATTGGTTTTGCCCACAGGTTCAGGGCCTTATGCAGTCTATTGTGATGCTTCCCGTATTGGGCTTGGTGCAGTTTGATGCGGGATGGCAGAATCATAGCCTATGCTTCGAGGCAGCTGAAGATCCATGGGAGAATTATCCGGTTCAGATCTAGAGTTGGCAGCCATTGTTCATGCTTTGAAGATTTGGAGGCATTATCTATATGGTGTGACGTGTGAGGTGTACACTGATCACAAGAGTCTTCAATACGTGTTCAAGCAAAAGGAGTTGAATTTGAGGCAGATGAGGTGGTTGGAGTTATTGAANAAGGTAAATGACTGCGTATTTATAGGTAAACTAAGCTCAATTTTCAGATTTTCTTTGCCCCCCTTAGTCCCTATTCTATTTTCAGTGCTTACCCTTCTATTTCTGACTTGTTATTCAAGTAACTACCTAAGTTTATTAGAATCACACTATAGCCCTTCCTAGAAGGTTCTATGCCTATCACAATCCCTATTCTACCCTTAAACCTCTTCAAAAACTACCAAACCTGCTGAAAGTGCCCTTTCCCTATGCCTGAACTACCCTTTGAACTCCCTAAAATTACTATCCAGACCAGCATGACTTTAGTCCTCTCCCTACCCTAATTGAATCCATCTGTTATGGCCAAATTCGATTAATTACCACTGATTGAACCAGGCGTTACACTGAATCACTAAAACATATTAAAACTGAAACACAAGATGGATTGAATCTGATCAAAAACAATAGGCTAATGAGCAAATTATTGGATTATCAAGTCAACAACGACTGTTAATTACACTAAACAGAGGCATAATTCAAGTTATAAACATGCACTTCCTAATCGACACAAACACAGGATCGAATCTGACAGTCAATCAAAAACAGTATTAAACCTAGATGAATGATCAACGAAACGAAGCATTTGACATGGGAACACTTAATCAAGTAAAGAGAACTAAGCTATACATTTAACGGTTATTCGACTTAGAACCAGTAATTACGAGCCTAATATACAACCTAAACACACTAATTGTAAACTAATCCAATCTTAACAGAAAAGTCAAACACAAAAAGAAGAAGACTCATCTGTGCAAACTCCCAAGGTCACATGGCTCTTCAGATTTGAAATTCGTCTATTTCCGGTAAGCTCTGAATGCTAATGGTGTCAAATTCCTCATGAGGGAGGTGAAGATGTCGCGTGGTATCAATTTGGTGGGGCTTGGAGAATTTAGGGTTTTGGCCGGACTTTTGATCGGATATTTGAGCGATTCCGGCCATATTCGAGACACGTGGCTATGGGGGTTGGGTAGGGAAGGTCAAGGCGGTCCCATGGTGTTAATTTGGGACCGTTTGGCATAACTTGCGACTTGGCCGGAAAACTTCGAATGGATATTCGACGAGTTCTGATAAGATTTGGAGGCAACGGGTAGTGGATTTGAGTAGAGGAAGAAAAAGGGAATCTGGGGTGTTATTTTGGTGGTCATCGGAGCATCGCCGCCGGCGGCGGCGATTTCCGGCCGACGGCGGACGGCGGAGGGACGGTGGGGCTAGGGCGGGGTAGGGTGGAGGACGGCGGAGTTGAGGTTTTGTACGAGGAAGAAGAGTTTGGTCTCAAAATTTCTGAATAATTCGGACACTTTTATGTAAAATTCAAGATTAAAGCTGGGCCATTGGATATGGGGAGATGGACGGTCGTGATTAAACGACGTCAAAACGACGTCGTTTTGTTATAGGAGGGACTGGACCGGGCGGTGAATTGGGCCTGGGCAAGCTTGGGCTGGGTGTTCTTCTTTTGGATTAATACAAGCAGCCCAATCCGGGCAATTTGTATTATTTTCTTATTTTGCTTTTTTTTTTCTTGTATACATTTTTTGTATTTTTGTATTTGTTTATTTTTTCTGATTTTTACAAAATGCCTAAACAAAGCAGACCTAAATTAAGCTATTTTAATTCCTAAAATTTACTTGTAAACCTATTTTGACACAAATGCAAAACTAGTAGTGCAAAAGACTATTTTCTTGCAATTTTTTTTATTTTATTCTAAGACCAATTAACTAAAATTATGAAATTAAATCCCTAAATGCTAATGCATATTTTTGGTATTTTTTATGGATTAAATGCGTAAAATGAATGCACCAATTACCAAAGATGCCACAAAACTCACACAAAATTATAAAATACTAGGAAAATTATTTTGCTTGAAATTTTGGGAATTACTGCTTAGGGCAAAATCACATGCTCACACCAGGCACTTACTAGCATATGGGGTCGGTTGTGCTGATACTACACTCTGCACTCTTTTGTGCAGATCCCGATACTGTAGTTTTCGGACCGCAGTGAGGTTGCTGCTTCCAGTTCACCAGGCGACCCGAGGTAGTCGTGTAGGCGTCCGCAAGCCTTGGCGTCTCCTTCTATCCCTTCATTCTGTTTCTTTTATTGTGACGACCCAAAGGGGTCATCACTTGTTTTCTTATTCAATCTGTGCTTCCAAGGCCTTGAAAACCTCATTTAGGGTTGCCTCGATTTGCGTGCGCAGTCCGGGCACGTAGCCGGAAAGCTTAAATATGAAATTCCTTGAAAAATGCTAAGTTTTGATATTAAAATGAATAAATTTGACTCTAGTCAACATTTTGGGTAAACGGACCCGGACCCGTGATTTGACGGTCCCGGAGGGTCCGTAGAAAAACATGGGACTCGGGCGTATGCCCGGAATCGAATTCCGAGGTCCCAAGCCCGAGAAATAAATTTTTGAGTAAAATGTTTTTTCTGAAATTATTAAGGAAAATTGAAACGAAAATCGATTAGAACGTGTTGGTATCGGGCCCGTATTTTGGTTCCGACGCCCGGTACAGGTCTTATATGTGATTTAAGATATTTCTGTGAAGTTTGGTTGAAATCGGACGTCGTTTGACGTGTTTCGGACTATAAGTTCTAAATTTGAAAGTTTATGAAGTTTGAAAAAAACTATTGGTTTTGAGGCTTGATTCATTGTTTTTGATGTTATTTTGGCGATTTGATCGCACGGTTAAGTTCGTAGGATGTTGTTGAGTTAGTGTATGTGTTTGGTTAGGAGCCCCGAGGGCTCGGGAGTGTTTCCGGGGAGGTTTTGGACTTAGCAAAATTGCAGAAAAATCTGCAACGGGTGCCAAGACCTTTTCTTCTTCGCGTTCTCACCCTCTATCTCACGTTCGCATTGCCTTAGCCCCCCCCCCCTCTTCGCGTTCGTGAACAAGCTCACGCGTTCGCGTAGGCCAAATCTTGGACCCCAGTATTTTCCTCTTAGCGTTCGCACTCTCACTCTCGTGAACGCGAAGGCTTGTCAGCTCCTACCCTTCGCGAATGCGACCCTCCTGTCGCGAACGCGTAGGGCAATTTTGCCCAGTTATATTTTTAAGTTTCAGAACAGTGTAGTCGCGAAATTTTCATAAAAACATCCGAGTTTCTTCCTCTCCAAGGTCCTTAGGCATCCATTGAAGCTTCCTTTCATCAAGACCTCTTGGGTTAGTAAATTCCAACTCGTTTTCTTCATTTTCCATCATTATTTATTGAATTCCTAAGCTTAAATCATATAATCTAGGGTTGAAATTGGGGGAAAAGGGTAGAATTAGGGCTTTTCGATTTTCTTTGATTTAGACCTCGTTTTGGGGTCGAATTTGAAAATAAATTGTATATCCGGGCTCGTGGGGGAATGGGTGACATAGAATTGGTTCGAACCTCGGGTTTTGACCAAGCGGGCCCGGGGTCGATTTTGGAATTTTAGGAAGAAAGGTTGGGAATCTATATTTAGGCATTGGGTTTGAATTGTTTAGCTATTATTGATATAATAAAGTCGTTATTTCATAGATTTGATTGAGTTGGAGCCGAATTCGAGAGGGAAAACGATCATTGTGGATTGATTTAGCCGTGGAAGTTGAGGTAACTGTTTGGTCTAACCCTAGCTTGAGGGAATAGGAGTAGAGTCTTATCTGTTAATTGCTATTTGTCGAGTACGGTGTATAGGCATGGTGACGAGTATCTATACATTGGTGTCGAGCATGACCGTGAGTCCTAATTTGCTAAATTGTCGAATTGGTAATTGTTATTTATGAGGAATTGGTTGGAAATCTTTAATATTGAGCCACTAATTGTTGAGACTAAGTGTGGATTTAATTGTGTTAAGTAGAGATTGAATGAGTTTTGTTATAGCTGGATCCCCCTTGCCGGGATGGTTTATTATATTATCTTGTTCCCTTGCCGGGATAGCTTATTATAACATCTTTCTCCCTTGCCGGGATTATATTGTGTATTGTGCTGAATGAAATGGGATTGTGTGACACGCCGACCACAAGATATTATGAAATGGGATCGTGTGGCACGCCGACCACGAGATATTATGAAATGGGATCGAGTGGTACGCGGACCACGAGATATTATGAAATGGGATCGAGTGGTACGCGGACCACGAGATATTATGAAATGGGATCGAGTGGTACGCCTACCACGTGATATTATGAAATGGGAGCGAGTGGTACGCCTACCACGTGATATTATGAAATGGGAGCGAGTGGTACGCCTACCACGTGATATTATGAAATGGGAGCGAGTGGTACGCCTACCACGTGATATTATGAAATGGGAGCGAGTGGTACGCCTACCACGTGATATTATGAAATGGGATCATGTTGCACGCCTGCAACGAGAGAAAATTGAAACAAGTGAAAGTGGTTTGTTTTCCCTTATTCTGTGTTAGAAGAGATCAGATGTAGTTTCTTTTGTTATCCCTGATATTCTGTTTTATCTGCTACCCCATAAGTATGTCCCCCCTCCCAGCTTTAATTGTTTACTTTCCGCTATTACTTTGTGGTACTTGTATATATATATATATATATATATATATATATNAAAGCACTTGCATTTAAATGCCCTAAGATGGGATATATTTAGCTTTCTCCCTTTAAGTGACTCATAGGGAATCTTCTTAACAAGAGGTCTAGTCATGCAAATATTTATGATGTAGCATGCAAAAATTCAGCAAACTTAGCATTTTCAAATTCGAGTTCCATGATCAGACCTAATTGATGCAAGTTGATTACCTAGTTGTTTTTGAGTTTTTCTAACAAAAGAAGTAAACATGTCAAATGTTTCATCTTTAGATGTTAAAAATAATGTCCAAGTAAACCTAGAGTAATCATCAACAAGCACTATCACATGTCTTTTACCACCTCTGCTTAATATTCTCATTGGACCACAGAGATCCATATGGACCAGTTCCATCGTTCTGGTGGTACTTACCACTTTCTTGCATTTAAAAGAGGATCTTACCTGCTTCCCCCTTGCACAAGCCTCACAAACTTTGTCTTCCTTGAACTTGATGTTAGGCAGCCCTATCACCAGGTCCTTGGAGACTAATTTGTTGA
>NW_017671522.1:104271-208790 GCF_001879085.1 Nicotiana attenuata
TCTGGTAGTCTGGTCCTAGCCTCGTCACTACTTCGCCGAGGTTAGGCTAGGCACTTACCAGCACATAGGGTCGGTTGTGCTGATGCTGCACTCTGTGCTCTTTTGCACAGATCCAGGTTTTGGTCAGCAGCTCCAGTAGCCGTGGTGCAGGTTTCCAGTCCAGCGAGACACCGAGGTAGCCTTGCAGGCGTCCGCAGGCCCGGCGTCTCCCCTATCCTTATATTTGACTGTTATCTCATTGTATCCGAGACAAAACAGAGATGTTTCTTTCAGACCTTGTATTTAGTATTCTTAGATGTTTGTGAGTATGTGACTCCAGTTCTTGGGTAGAGATTCATGTTGGGAATTCCGTATTTTATTCAGTTATTTGAAATTTAAGACTTCCGCTTATGAATTTAGTTTTGTTGCCTTTATTTTAATGTTGTTAATTATTAAAAAGGAATAGGTGGTTAATGGAAAGTGATTAAGTTTGGCTTGCCTAGCTCCTACTAGTAGGCGCCATCACGACCCCCGAAGGTGGGAAATCCGGGTCGTGACAAGTTGGTATCAGAGCTCTAGGTTACATAGGTCTCACAACTCACGGACAAACTTGGTAGAGTCTGAGGGATCGGTACGGAGACGTCTCTATTTATCCCCAGAGGCTGCAGAGTTAGGAAAAACTTCACATTTGATCTTTCTTGTCGTGCGGTTCTGTTTCTCAACCACCGATTGAATTTTTACTCTGTTCTTTTGTAGATGGCGAGAACACGCGCTTTCTCATCTACCGCTCAGCAGTCCGAGCCCCGAGCAGCAGCCCCAGAGGCGGAGCCTTAGGTTGAGTTTGAGGAGGAGGTTCCTGTCCCAGCAGTTCCGGTGGGCCCAGCTCAGGTCCCAGAGGGGTTCATTGCCACCCCAGTTCTTCAGGACGCTCTAGTCCGATTGGTAGGCCTCAAAGAGGGTGTCATTCGAGCGGGTTTGCTTCCAGTGGTTCAGCCAGCGGTGGCAGGTCAGCCGGGTATAGTGGCTCAGGCCGGGGGTGAGATCACTTTTCAGGAGGCGGCCAATGTGGGCCGTAGAGTTGAGATAGTTCTGCCACAGGGAGGTGGTCATGGGTCGGATAAGAGGCCCCGTCATGCAGGCAGATTCAATGGTATCTCTTCAGGAGGTAGAGGTTCTTGTGGTAGAGGCCATCCTTCCAGGCCCTTTCAGTCAGCTCTCCAGGTCACTCATGGTACTTCAGGTGGTCATTCAGGTCGACAGGGTCGGCCTCAGTTTTCGCAGCTACATCAGTCGCGTGGATGTTATGAGTGTGGCGAGTATGGTCATCTCAGGAGGGCTTGCCCGAGGTTGAGGGGTGCTCAGCTGCAGCAGCCGAGGTCTTGCCACGCTTGTGGCGACACAAGGCACATTGTCGGATATTGCCCCCGAGTTTATGGCAGCTCTCAGCATCAGAGTTCTCATGCTATGGTTCAGGCACCAGAGGTTCCACAGCCAGCCCGAGGTAGAGGTAGAGGTCATAGAGGTGGAGGTAGAGGTCATAGAGGTGGATGTAGAGGTCATAGAGGTGGAGCTCAGACCGCTAGGGGCGGAGGCCAGCTAGCAGCAGATCGACCTAGGGATACAACTCAGTGTAGTGGGACCCAGCCCCGATGTTATGCTCTTCCAGCCAGGCCAGAGGCTGAGTCATCAGACGCTGTCATTACAGGTACTATTCTGGTCTGTGATAGAGATGCTTCACTGCTATTTGACCCAGGGTTTACGTATTCGTATGTGTCATCCTATTTTGCACCGTACCTGGTTATGCCTAGGGATGCATTGAGTATTCCTGTTCATGTATCTACACCGGTGGGTGATTCTATAGTGGTCGATCGAGTGCATCGTTCCTGTGTGGTAGTGTTTGAGGGTCTTGAGACCCGTGTTGATTTATTGCTCTTGGACATGGTGGATTTCGACGTTATATTAGGGATGGATTGGTTGTCCCCATATCATGCTATCTTGGATTGTCACGCCAAGACCGTGACCTTGGCTTTGCCGGATTTGCCCCGATTGGAGTGGAGAGGGACCCCAGGTCATGCCACCCGCAGTGTTATTTCATATGTGAAGGCTCGATGCATGGTCGAGAAGGGGTGCCTAGCTTATTTGGCGTATGTTCGCGATTCCAGCGCAGAGGTCCCTTCTATTGATTCTGTTCCTATTGTTCGGGAGTTCCCCGGGGTTTTTTCCTTCAGACCTGCCGGGTATGCCGCTCGACAGGGATGTTGATTTTTGTATTGATCTGGCTCCGGGCACTCAGCCCATTTTTATTCTGCCGTATCGCATGGCCCCGCCAGAGTTGAAAGAGTTAAAGGATCAGTTGCAGGATTTGCTTGAGAAGGGTTTCATTAGACCCAGCGTTTTGCCTTGGGGTGCGCCAGTGTTATTTGTGAAGAAAAAGGATGGTTTGATGAGGGTGTGCATTGATTACCGGCAGTTGAACAAAGTGATGATAAAGAACAAGTATCCACTGCCGAGGATTGACAATTTGTTCGACCAGCTTCAGGGTGCGAAGGTGTTTTCAAAGATAGACTTGAGATCTGGCTACCATCAGCTGAGGATTAGGGCGTCTGATGTCCCTAAGACAGCATTCCGCACTCGGTATGGGCATTATGAGTTTTTGGTCATGTCATTTGGGTTGACCAATGCCCCAGCAGCATTTATGGAGTTGATGAACCGAGTGTTCAGGCCTTATTTGGACTTGTTCGTAATAGTCTTTATTAATGATATTCTGGTGTACTCCCGCAGCCAGGAGGAGCACGAGCAGCACCTCAGAGTGGTTCTTCAGACTCTGAAGGATAGTCAGTTATATGCTAAGTTCTCGAAGTGCGAGTTCTGGTTGAGTTCGGTTGCATTTCTGGGTCACGTCGTATCAGCAGAGGGTATTCAGGTGGACCCGAAGAAGATTGAGGCAGTCAGGAACTGGCCTCGACCAGCATCAACTACAGAGATTCAGAGTTCTTGGGGTTAGCAGGCTACTACCGTCGGTTCGTGGAGGGTTTTCCATCTATTGCAGCCCCGATGACCAGATTAACCCAGAAGGGGGCCCCAGTTCAGATGGTCGGATGAGTGTGAGGCGAGCTTTCAGAAGCTCAAGACAGCTCTGTCTACAACACCGATATTGGTTTTGCCCACAGGCTCAAGGCCTTGTACAGTTTATTGTGATGCTTCCCGTATTGGGCTCGGTGCAGTATTGATGCAGGATGGAAGAGTCATTGCTTATGCTTCGAGGCAGTTGAAGATCCACGAGAAGAATTATCCAGTTCATGATCTAGAGTTGGCAGCCATTGTTCATGCTTTGAAGATTTGGAGGCATTACCTATATGGTGTGACGTGTGAGGTGCACACTGATTACAAGAGTCTTTAGTACTTGTTCAAGCAGAAGGAGTTGAATTTGAGGCAGAGGAGGTGGTTGGAGTTATTGAAAGATTATGATGTTACTATTTTGTATCACCCGAGGAGAGCCAATGTGGTGGCCGATGCATTGAGTAGGAAGTCCGCCAGCATGGGTAGTCTTGCTTATATTCCGGTCAGCTAGAGACCGCTTGCCTTGGGTATTCAGGCCTTGGCCAATCGATTTGTGAGGTTGGACATTTCTGAGCCTAGCAGAGTGTTAGCTTGCACGGTCGCTCGTTGTTCATTATTGGAGCGTATCCGTGATCGGCAGTTTGATGATCCCCATTTGTGTATCCTGAGAGACACGGTGCAGCGTGGAGGTGCCACGAAGGTGACCTTAGATGATGATGGTATTTTGAGATAGCAGGGGCGAGTTTGTGTGCCCAATGTCGATGGGATTCGAGTGTTGATCTTAGCGGAGGCCTATAGTTCTCGGTATTCTATTCATCCGGGCGCCGCGAAGATGTATCAGGATCTGAGGCAGCACTATTGGTGGCGTAGGATGAAGAAGGATATTGTTGCATATGTGGCTCGATGTTTGAACTGTCAGCAGGTTAAGTATGCGCATCAGAGGCCTGGTGGATTGTTTCAGAGGATTGAGCTTCCCGAGTGGAAGTGGGAGAGGATTACCATGGATTTTGTTACTGGACTTCCGTTGACTCGAAAGAAGTTCGATGCGATATGGGTTATTGTTGATAGGCTGACCAAATCAGCACATTTCATCCCTGTGGCAGTCTCCTATTCATCCGAGAGGTTAGCTGAGATCTATATCCGGGATATTGTTCGCCTTCATGGTGTGCCGGTATCTATCATTTCGGACCGGGGTACGCAGTTTACCTCGCGTTTGTGGGGTGCAGTTCAGCGAGAGTTGGGCACACGGGTTGATTTGAGCACAGCATTTCATCTCCAGACGGACGACAATCCGAGAGGACTATTCAGATTTTGGAGGATATGCTCCGAGCCTGTGTCGTTGATTTTGGAGGCTCGTGGGACCAGTTTTTGCCTTTAGCAGAGTTCGCCTACAACAACAGCTACCAGTCCATCATTCAGATGGCTCCGTATGAGGCGTTGTATGGTAGGCGATGTCGGTCTCCAGTTGGATGGTTTGAGCTGGGAGAGGCTCGGTTATTGGGTACAGATTTAATTCAGGAGGCCTTGGACAAGGTCAAGACCATTCAGGACAGGCTTCGTTCGGCTCAGTCGCGGCAAAAGAGTTATGCGGATCGTAAGATTCGAGATGTAGCTTTCATTGTTGGTGAGCGGGTCTTGCTCCGAGTGTCGCCTATGAAGGGCGTGATAACATTTGGGAAGAAGGGCAAGCTTAGCCCTAGGTTCATTGGCCCATTTGAGATTCTCGATCGTGTGGGAGAGGTGGCTTATAG
Source organism: Nicotiana attenuata (assembly GCF_001879085.1). Lineage (NCBI taxonomy): Eukaryota > Viridiplantae > Streptophyta > Magnoliopsida > Solanales > Solanaceae > Nicotiana > Nicotiana attenuata. The sequence continues at coordinate 109,062 of NW_017671522.1, forward strand.
ACTTGCCTTGCCGCCTAGTTTGTCAGCCGTACATCCAGTGTTTCATGTGTCCATGCTTCGGAGGTATCACGGCGATCCAGCCCACGTGTTAGATTTCAGCACTATCCAATTGGACAAGGACTTATCTTATGAGGAGGAGCCGGTAGCTATTCTAGACCGGCAGGTTCGACAGTTGAGGTCGAAGAGTTTTCCTTCAGTGCGTGTTCAGTGGAGAGGTCAGCCTCCTAAGGCATCAACCTGGGAGTCCGAGTCTGATATGTGGAGCCATTATCCCCATCTTTTTCTCGACTCAGTACTTCTTTCTTTTGTCCGTTCGAGGACGAACGGTTGTTTTAGAGGTGGAGAATGTGACGACCCAAAGGGTCATCACCTGTTTTCTCTTTCATTCCGTGCTCCCGAGGCCTTGAAAACCTTATTTTTACTTGCCTCGATTTGCGTGCGCAATCCGGGCGCGTAGCCGGAAAGCTTAAATATGAATTCTGTGTAAAAATTGATGAATTTTGATATTAATATGATTAAAGTTGACTTTGGTCAACATTTTGGGTAAACGGACCCGAACCCGTGATTGGACGGTCCCGGAGAGTCCGTAGGAAAATATGGGACTCGGGTGTATGCCCGGAATCGAAATCCGAGGTCCCGAGCCCGAGAAATGAATTTTTAAAAGAAATTGTTTTTCTGAAATTTATATGGAAATTTGAAATGAAAATGGATTAGAAAGCGTTGGTATCGGGCCCGTATTTTGGTTCCGGCGCCCGGTACAGGTCTTATATGTGGTTTAAGCGCTTCCTGTGAAATTTGGTCGAAATCGGACGTCATTTGACATGTTTCGGACTATAGGTTCCAAATTTGAAAGTTTATGAAACTTAGAAGAAAACCATGTGATTTGAGGCTTGATTCTATGTATATGATGTTATTTTGGCGATTTGATCGCACGGTTAAGCTCGTAGGATGTTGTTGAGTTAGTGTGTGTGTTTGGTTAGGAGCCCCGAGGGCTCGGGAGTGTTTTCGGAGGTGTTCGGGGGTGGTTTTGGACTTAGGAGATGTAGCAGATTTTCTGCAATTTTTGCCCAGTTATTTGCTTCTTCGCGTTCGCGGCACTCAGCTCGCGTTCGCGTACCAGTGGGCTTTCCCTTCTTCGCGTTCGCGGACAAGTCCCCACGTTCGCGTAGCCTTGGTTCCCCCTTCACCGCGTTCGCGAGCCCCCTCTCGCGTTCGCGTATAAGCAAATGCCGGACCCCCAGTTCATCCTTCTACGCGTTCGCGACTAGTACATCGCGTTCGCGATGCCTTGACTCCTTTACCCTTCGCGAACGCGGCCCCTTCCCTCCGAACGCGAAGGCCATTTTGTCCCAGTCATTTTAATACTTCAAAAACAGAATAGTTACGGGTTTTTACTCAAATTTCACACGAGCTCTCTTCTCTCCCAAGCTTTAGGAAGCCATTGAAGTCCCTATTCTTCAAAACCACTTGGTTAAGTAATTTCCTACTTATTTCCTTCATTATCCTTCATTAATTAGTAAGTTTCTAAGCCTAAATCGTATAATCTAGGGTTGAAATTGGGGGAAAAGGGTAGAATTAGGGCTTTTCGATTTTCTTTGATTTAGACCTCGTTTTGGGGTCGAATTTGAAAACAAATTGTATATCCGGGCTCGTGGGGGAATGGGTGACATAGAATTGGTTCGAACCTCGGGTTTTGACCAAGCGGGCCCGGGGTCGATTTTGGAATTTTTGGAAGAAAGGTTGGGAATCTATATTTAGGCATTGGGTTTGATTTGTTTAGCTATTATTGATATTAGAAAGTCGTTATTTCATAGATTTGATTGAGTTGGAGCCGAATTCGAGAGGGAAAGCGGTCGTAGTGGATTGATTTAGCGGTGGAAGTTGAGGTAAGTGTTTGGTCTAACCCTAGCTTGAGGGAATAGCAGTAGAGTCTTATTTGTTAATTGCTATTTGTCGAGTACGGTGTATAGGCATGGTGACGAGTATCTATACACTGGTGTCGAGCATGACCGTGACTCCTAATTTGCTAAATTGTCGAATTGGTAATTGTTATTTATGAGGAATTGGTTGGAAATCTTTAACATTGAGCCAGTAATTATTGAGACTAAGTGTGGATTTAATTGTGTTAAGTAGAGATTGAATGAGTTTGGTTATAGCTGGATCCCCCTTGCCGGGATAGTTTATTATATTATCTTGTTCCCTTGCCGGGATAGTTTATTATATTATCTTGTTCCCTTGCGGGGATAGCTTATTATAACATCTTTCTCCCTTGCCGGGATTATATTGTGTATCGTGCTGAATGAATATGGATCGTGTGGAACGCCGACCACGAGATATTATGAAATGGGATCGTGTGGCACGCCGACCACGAGATATTATGAAATAGGATCGTGTGGCACACCGACCCACGAGATATTATGAAATGGGAGCGAGTGGTACGCCGACCACGAGATATTATGAAATGGGAGCGAGTGGTACGTCTACCACGTGATATTATGAAATGGGAGCGAGTGGTACGCCTACCACGTGATATTATGAAATGGGAGCGAGTGGTACGCCTACCACGTGATATTATGAAATGGGATCGAGTGGTACGCCTACCACGTGATATTATGAAATGGGATCGAGTGGTACGCCTACCACGTGATATGAGGAACCGGGATCGTGTTGCATGCCTGCAACGAGAGGAAATTGAAACAAGTGAAAGTGGTTTGTTTTCCTTTACTCTGTGTTAGAAGAGATCAGATGTAGTTTCTTTGGTTATCCCTGATATTCTGTTTTATCTGCTACCCCATAAGTATGTTCCCCCTCCCAGCTTTAATGGTTTACTTTCCGCTATTACTTTGTTATACTTGTTTATATATATATCTGAACAGGTTTATCTGGTAGTCTGGTCTAGCCTCGTCACTAATTCGCTGGGGTTAGGTTAGGCACTTACCAGCACATGGGGTCGGTTGTGCTGATGCTACACTCTGTGCATCTTTTTGCACAGATCCAGGTGTTGGAGCAGCATTTGAGTAGCAGTAGCATTCTGGGAGCAAGCTTTCAGTCCAGGGACATTCGAGGTAGCCTTGCTGACGTCCGCAGGCCCGGAGTCCCTTTCTATCTTATTCAGTTTGTTATCATTTGTACCGAGGCAGACAGTGTTATGTTTCATTCAAACCTTGTATTTAGTATTCTCTAGACGTTCGTGAGTATTGTGACACCAGTCTTGGGTAGAGGATTTTATTAAACTTCCGCATTTCCTTCAGTTAATTATATTTGAGACTTCCGCTTTATCATATTATGCTTTGTTTTCATTAAATGGACGATAATTGCTAAAAGAAGTAAATTAAGTTGGCTTTCCTAGCTCCTATTAGTAGGCGCCATCACGACTCCCGAGGTTGGGAAATCCGGGTCGTGACAGGGTATGTCACTATAGTTCTAAGTTTAACGTCGTCAGCTCGACTTATTACTTGTGAAATTCATTAGTCTATTAAAGTGACCGATGAATGTTGCTCAAAATGTCCTCCGAAATATAATTTTAGTCTTTGACCATTTACCTTAAACTTGTCATCTCCATTGATCTGTTGGATTTCAATTGCTCCATATGGAGTAACATTTGTTACATTGTAAGGACCTGTCCACCTTGATTTTAATTTTCTTGGGAATAGCCTGAGTCTACTATTATAAACAAGCACTTGATCTCCAATTTTAAAACTTTGTCATGCCATTTTTTTATTTTTTCTTTAAAAAGTTTTGCATTTTCATAGGCTTCCAACCTTATTTTTTCCAATTCATTAACATGAAAAAATCTATATTAAGCTAATTCAAAGTTTAATGCTTTTAGTGCCAAAAAGCTTTGTGTTCTAAATCAACTGGCAAATGATAAGCTTTCCCAAAGACTAATCTATATGGGGATGTTCCACTTAGCATTTTGAATGCCGTTCGGTATGCCCATAATGCATCATTAATTTTAAAACCCAGTCTTTTCTTGAGATTCCAACCATTTTTTTTAAGGACTTGCCCTTGAGTTTGAGCATGATATGGTGTTCATGTTTTATGAGTCACACCATATTTTGTCAGCAAAGTAAAAAAATTATCTATTCATAAAATGAATCCCTTTGTCACTAATGATGATCGTGGTGTGCCAAATCTGGTAAAACTATTTTTTATGAGAATATTACACGCAGTTCGAGCATCATATTTTTCTTTTGGGGATGGCTTCAACCCATCGTGATACATAATCCACAACCACAAGTATATATTCAAAAGAATGAGAATAAGGAAAAGGACCCATGAAATCTATTCCCCAAACATCAAATATTTCACATACCTGTATCGATTGCAACAACATCTCATCTCTCTTAGTGATGTTACCTGTTCTCTGACACCTGTCACATTGTGCAACATATGCTCGGGCATCTATAAAAAGAGCCGGGGAAAAATCCAGCTTCCAAAACTTTAAAGGCTGTTCAATATGCTGCATAATGACCTCCAATTGCTCCATCATGACAGTGATATAAAATTTTGTTCTTCTCTTCTTCAGGCACGCATCTTCTAATGATATTATCTGCCGCCAAAAGCTTTACGATCTCCTTTTTTACTACTTCCTGCATTGCTGGATTCAATCTCCTTTGCAGTTGTACTATTGGCTTGTTGGTATCTTCCATGAGGATTTTGTGTGTACAAACAGCTGGATTAATTCCTTTGATACCTTCTATAGTCCATTCCAAGCCTCATGTGTGTGCTTTCATGTCACGACCCAATTTTCCCTCCGTTGGGTTTCGTGATGGCACCTAGTTTTAAGGACTAGGTAAGCCTACTAAAATACGGAATAACAACAACGACTAATAACAACTAGAATTCTTCTGAGATGAATCCTTTATACAATGAACAACCCCCAAAACCCGGTAGTACAAGTCATAAGCTCTATAGAGTTTCGCTATCACTTCTAAACACAACCGTATGGAAATAAGTACAACAGTGTGAATACAAAATAGGAAGGTGACTCCGAAGCCTGCGAACGCAGCTGCAGGGCTACCTTGAGTCTCCTCAGCAAGAATCCGCTCAGCTACTAGCGAGCAATACCTGGAGCTGCACACAAAAAAAAGTGCAGAAGTGTAGTATGAGCACACCACGGCGATGCCCAGTAAGTATCAAGACTAACCTCGGTGGAGTAGTGACGAGGAAAAGTCAAGACACCTACTGGTCTAATATACAGAACATGATATTTATATAGAGACTACGCGATACGGCTAACAATACAGTAATTAAAATAAGGAAGGAAAACAGCTAGTACTCAGGGAAAACACCGTAAAGAAAATACGGAAAGATAAGCGAGAACACAACCCAAATCCGAAATCACAAATACAGTATAGACAAGTGATAACTCAACAACTCCGATAGTTTTCACCTTAAGTCTTAACCAGCAAGCGTCACTCAAATGGTCAAACTCTTTTCAAGTGATAAAATAGTTTGAAATATACTTCCTTCAAATAAGTGTTCTTTTCAAGAGAGTTTCTTTCAAAATAATGCTTTCAAATATAATCTTTTCAAAAGATAATCCTTTGAATATAAGTCACCCTGTGACACTTCGTCTCATAATCATACAATACGGGTCTCAATACCTGAACTCTAACACTTGGCATCCTGTGCCCTCATCACACCTCATAATCATACTGACAACTCACGTGACCAAGGAGTCATTCTCACATAGAAGGAAAATAAACAAGGGGTGTGTCTATACTCAGAAATCTCAAAGAGCCCCCTACCCGATAAGGGTGATTAACCACGTGTATACTTTTGCAAGTGTCCAAACATAGTTCGCACCAACTAGTAAGTATAAGAAACGGAACGGACAACAATATAATGTTTACATAGGGATAGGATCAATGAAAACATCAGCTCAGAACACAATAATTTTTAACAAGGGAAAGTAACGCAGAAGAATAAACCTTAACACAGAAATGGCAACCGGGGATCTACTAGGATACCGTCCTGTAGCCCCCAAATGTAAATATCCAGCAAACCAGGGATCTACCAGGATACCGTCCTGTAGCCCCAAAATGTAAATACCTGCAAACCGGGGATCTACCAGGATACCGTCCTGTAGCCCCCAAATGTAAATATCAGTAAATCAGGGATCTACCAGGATACCGTCCCGTAGACCCCAAATGTAAATGTCCAGTGGATCTCCCGGGTGTCGTCCCGTAGTCCAACTCATAGTGCGCCGGGGATCTATCGGAACCTCGATCCGTAGTCCCCAAATGTAAATGTGTAGGGGGGATCTACCGGGATATCGCCCGTAGTCCCCAAAGTAAACACACAACACAACCAACAGAAACAACAGTTACAGTACAACAGAAAGCTCGTACATCACCACACTACACGTAACTACAACATGAAAATAATACAAGGTAAGACAAGTAAATCAACTCAAGGACTATAAATCACAAGGAAACGGTAGAACCAACTCACAAAGAATAACCACAGAAAAGAATGATCGCATAAAGGGAACCGCTCAACCACGGGAAAACTAACATGTAGCAACGATCCCACAATATACAAGTCAATAACAAAGAAATCAACACGAGTCATGTAGTCCCAAATAAAGGCAAGTTAACAAGATATAAATTATCTAAACTCCTTTTAAGGTTGGACAAATTTGGAGGATATTCGAAAATTTAACTAAGGGAAGATGATCTTAGCTTCACTTAAGACTAAACAATTTCAGAAGGGGTAATGAAATTCTCAAATAAGATAAGCAACTATGAAAAGATAGCATGACAATAGGTGAGGAGAAATTCTTCAGTCAAATCAATTAGGTGTTAATTAGGCAATAAGAGTGAATCATGAAGCAATCAATTCCAATTAAGCATGTAGGGGTGAAACAAATAAATAGGAAACTCAGTCACGTCAAGAACACATTCCTACACAATGAATATAAAGACCTAAGAACCCTAAAAGGCCAATTTTTCCACAAATAAGTCCGAGCACGCACTCGTCACCTTGCGTACACGAACTACAATCAACATAGAAGACTCAAATCCTAAGGGGAAGTCCCCCACACAAGGTTAGGCAAGGTACTTACCTCAAAGACGACAACCGATACTCAAAAATGCATTTCTCGGGTGAAAAGACCTCCGGGCGGCTCAAATCTAACCAAATTAACTTCAAAGCACAAATAAAACACATAAGGAACTATTCCGGATCATAAAGTTTCAATCTTTAACAAACTCTAAAAATCAGTCCAAAAGTCGACCCCCGGGCCCGCACCTCGGAACCCGACTAATTTTACAAAATCCGAATACCCATTCCAATATGAGTTCAACCATAAATTATCAAATTCCAATACCATTTCGTCCCTCAAATCATGAAATTTCGTTTTGAAAACTTTCTTCAAAAACCAACATTTTCCCTAACTAAAAACACAATTTAAATGATAAAAATAAAGACGAATTCATGTAATATATTTAAGTCTCAGTGAATAACACTTACCCAATCGATTTGTGTGAAAACCCCTCAAAGAATCGCTCAAAACCGAGCTCCACAAGTCAAAATATGATAAAAATGGTGAAACCCTCGATTTGGAATATATTCTGTCCGCCCAGGCATTTATGCATCGCGAACGCGAAGGAAGTATCGCGTTCGCAAAGAAGAGAATGAAGGATGCCCAGGTTACTCAACGCGAACGCGACAATACGTCTGCGAACACGAAGAAGGAAAGTCTGATGGCCCAAAGACTGCTCTTCGCGAACGCGTGAACTAGTACGCGAACGCAAAGGGTTGGATGGCATAACTACGCGAACGCGATGGACTGATGCGAATGCGATGAATGAAGAGACAGAGCTACGTGAACACGAGGCTTTTTACGCGAACGCTAAGAAGGAAAATGAGGTGACCAACAGAGACACTTCGCGAACGCGGGAGGGGCTTCTTGAACACGAAGGAAGATATCAAATACCAGAAACAACAGTTCAAAAACAAGGGAAAATGGCCCGTAGCCCACCCGAAACACACCCGAGGCCCTCGGGACCTCAACCAAACATGAAAACATATCCCATAACATCATTCAAACTTGTTCCAACCTTCGGACGCTCAAAACATCATCAAAACACCAATTTAACATCAGATCCAAGCCTAAGAACTCCAAAAACTCTCAATTTACGCTTTCGATCAAAAAGTCTATGAAACCTCGTCCGAATGGCCTGTAATTTTGCACACACATCACATTCAAAACTACGGAGCTACTCCAACTTCCGAAATTCCATTCCAACCTTCGGATCAAAATCTCACTATCGAACCGGAAACTTCAAAAATTCAACTTTCGGCATTTCAAGCCTAAATTAGCTACGGACCTCCAAAACACAATCCGAACGCGCGCCTAAGTCCAAAATCACCATACGAAGCTGTTGGAATCATCAAAAATTTATTCCGAGGCCATTTACTCAAAAGTCCAATTCCGGTCAAATTCTCACCGCTTAAACTCCAAAACTAGATTCCTTCTTCCAATTTGACTCTGAATCATCCGTTAACTGAATTCAACCATGCACGCAAGTTGATACTTGTATTATGAAGTTGTTCCAGACCTTACACCGCTAAATGGAGATTAAATTCTCAAAACGACCGGCCGGGTCGTTACATCCTCCCCCTTTTAAAACTAACGTTCGTCCTCAAACGTGCCAAGATTCGCCTCGAAGTTCTCAATTCATAAAAGCACACTTCTAGCATACACCCGCGGGTGATCCCAAGTCACCCTAATCCACATAAATCTGACGGCACCATCTCAACTCAAATTTAGCCTTTCTTCCAATACCAATAAGCCTTAAAGCCAAAATTCTCACTTTCCATTCATTTCCAAGAGACCCGATTCTAAATCCATATTCGGTATCAGTCTACTAGCTGCAACCAATATGCCTACAACCACATAGTACGACCACACAACATACACACCACACATAGGCTTATAATAACATTCCTGATCACAATATTTGCCCGAATCAATCCTGCACCGGCCATAAGCCTCAAATTCGATAGGAACCCTTTTGAAACCTCCACAATACTAACGATGGTACAATAACCACGAAAACCACATAACTAACACCCAAATCACCCAATCACAACTAATACCAACGGGCACACACTCCACAAGATAGAACTCAAGAAGCACCGGACGAAAATGACTGAATATGGAAAGGAAACACATAAAGGAACTATCAAACAAGTTCGTCAAGCACAAATTTTTCTATCAAAACTAATTTACAAAACAATCTACAAGAAAGAATTAAAAGCATACAAAAGAATCACAAGGATCTCATACTGATATAACTCCCACCGCGGTCAACAGCCCGATCTCAACACATCAAGTCACATGAAATAACGAGGGTGCTGCCCTCAACTCTGAATCTCAAGCAGGGTACACATCAAATCAGTTGGAAACTCTCACTAGATCAATTCCGTTAACAAAATTTCAACACGTACTAACTCCCACACCGGTGGAGCATAAAATCACGGCTCGTAGCCAAAAATACTCATAAATCACATCAAGCCTACCGAAAAGGACAACGGGAATTTACCACTAGTCTCATAACTCGCAACAAGGATTAGAAATAGACAATAGGCACGGCTATCACTCATAGAACCTCTCAACAGGGTAACCACATAAATAGAGTGCAAATCATGAAACACACCCATAAATGGAGCAACAGATAGGGGAAATTACCCCGATAAGCGGAACTGAGATGAAATACAGATGGTGCTCCTCCATAACAAACCGAAAGCATACCTGAATGACATCATCTAGCGCAACAGCCTTAAGCCTACTATATGAAACACACCAACGGGCCGGGCCTCCCTCTCTTGGGCGCCCTCTACCCACCTGAATACCTTGCTGTGACACATCTGTCTGAAATCTAGGGAAATCTCTCACCATGTGGCTAGTATCTCCATACTCAAAGCAACCCCTCTACTGACGTGGCTGTGGGGACTGTGCGGTGTGGGTACTTTGAGACCCATGAACACCTAAATCACTGTGTGAAGCCTGAAGCACAAACTGAACTGGCTGACCCACGAAATCTCCACCATGTCGCACCCTACCTCCAGAATAAGGGCCAGCAGATCTCTCCGATCCATGAGGCCTCCTCGCCTCCCTGTACTCTCTCTCTTCAGATCTCGTCTTTCCTCTCACTCCCGGTCCCATATGCCCTCTAACCGGCAAGCGATCCCTACCACCTGCTGAAACGAAACATCTGACTCTAACTCTCGAGCCATGCTGAACCGAAGTGATTGAGGTACAACTCGCTCAAAACATCTCCGAAAACTGAACCCATGTAAGTGAAACTGCATCGATCGATTACCCAACTCATATGTCCACCACCACTTATAAGCTGCTCCTTCCAGCTGGAACGTAGTAAAAGCAACCCCACTCGTCTCGGCAATACCCATAGTGCTGATAATGCGATGGCACTCCTCTATGAAACCCATTGTGCTCTCTTAAGCCAACCCGCTGAATGTAGGAGGGCCACATTTTCTTGAGCCTTGCAAATCTAAGTTGTTCTCCCTCGGATGCCGCTGCCCTGACCATGGGCTGAACTGAAACCAGAAATTATACCGCCAGGACACCTGGGACCTGACTAATGGAAACTCACTGCTATGAGAGTGGTCTAATTACGGCACATACTCCTCGTCGGCCTCTGCCTTTGCCTCTAGCGACACCTGCTCCGGGAGCAGCACCGTCGATAACTGCAGCTCGTGTCCTCACCGGCGGTGAGAGAATGGAATGATAAAAGTTCAAACTGCGGGATTAATAAGCTCGCACGATAGGAATGAAAGAAGTGAGATCGTCCTAATAGTTTCGTAGCCTCTCAAAGATAAGTACAGACGTCTCCGTACCGATCCGCAAGACTATACTAAACTCGCTTATGACTCGTAGCACCTATGAACCAAGAGCTCTGATACCAACCTGCCACGACCCAATTTTCCCTCTGTTGGGTTTCGTGATGGCACCTAGTCTTAAGGACTAGGTAAGCCTACTAAAATGCGGAATAACAACAATGACTAATAACAACTAGAATTCTTCTGAGATGAATCCTTTATACAATGAACAACCCCCAAAACCCGGTAGTACAAGTCATAAGCTCTATAGAGTTTCGCTACCACTTCTAAGCACGGCTGTATGGAAATAAATACAACGGTGTGAATAGAAAATAGGAAGGTGACTTCGAAGCCTGCGAACGCAGCTGCAGGGCTACCTTGAGTCTCCCCAGCAAGAATCCGCTCAGCTACTAGCGAACAATACCTGGAGCTGCAAAAAAAGTGCAGAAGTGTAGTATGAGCACACCACGGCGGTGCCCAGTAAGTATCAAGACTAACCTCGGTGGAGTAGTGACGAGGAACAATCAAGACACCTACTGGTCTAATATACAGAACATGATATTTATATAGAGACTACGCGATACGGCTAACAATACAGTAATTAAAATAAGGAAGGAAAATAGCAAGCACTCAGGGAAAACACCGTAAAGAAAACACGGAAAGATAAGCGAGAACACAACCCAAATCTGAAATCACAAATACAGTAAAGACAAGTCATAACTCAACAACTCCGATAGTTTTCACCTTAAGTCTTAACCAACAAGCGTCACTCAAATAGTCAAACTCTTTTCAAGTGATAAAATGGTTTGAAATATACTTCCTTCAAATAAGTGTTCTTTTCAAGAGAGTTTCTTTCAAAATAATGCTTTCAAATATAATCTTTTCAAAAGATAATCCTTCAAATATAAGTCACCCTGTGACACCTCATCTTATAATCATACAATACGGGTCTCAATACCTGAACTCTAACACTTGGCATCCCGTGCCCTCATCACACCTCATAATCATACTGACAACTCACGTGCCCAAGGAGTCATTCTCACATAGAAGGAAAATAAACAAGGGGTGTGTCCATACTCAGAAATCTCAAAGAGCCCCCTACCCGATAAGGGTGATTAACCACGTGTATACTTGTGCAAGTGTGAAAACATAGTTCGCACCAACTAGTAAGTATAAGGAATGGAACGGACAACACGTATAATGTTTACACAGTGATAGCATCACTGAAAACATCAGCTCAGAACACAATGATTTTTAACAAGGGAAAGTAACACAGAAGAATACAGCTCAACACAAAAATGACAACCGGGGATCTACCAGGATACCGTCCTGTAGCCCCAAATGTAAATATCCAGCAAATCGGGATCTACCAGGATACCATCCTGTAGCCCCCAAATGTAAATACCAGCAAACCGGGGATCTACCAGGATACCATCCTGTAGCCCCCAAATGTAAATATCAGCAAACCGGGGATCTACTAGGATACCATCCTGTAGCCCCCAAATGTAAATGTCCAGTGGATCTCTCGGGTGTCGCCCCGTTGTCCAACTCATAGCGCGCCGGGGATTTACCGGAATCTCGATCCGTAGTCCCCAAATGTAAATGTGCAGGGGGGATCTACCGGGATATCGCCCGTAGTCCCCAAAGTAAACACACAGCACAACCAACAGAAACAGCAGTTACAGCACAATAGAAAGCTCGTGCATCACCACACTACACGTAACCACAACATGAAAATAATACAAGGTAAGACAAGTAAATCAACTCAAGGACTATAAATCACAAGGAAACGGTAGAACCAACTCACAAAGAATAACCACAGAAAAGAATGCTAGCATAAAAAGAACCGTTTAACCACGGGAAAACTAACATTTAGCAACGATCCCACAATATACAAGTCAATAACAAGGAAATCAACACGAGTCACGTAGTCGCAAATAAAGGCAAGTCAACAAGATATAAATTATCTAAACTCCTTTTAAGGTTGGACAAATTTGGAGGATATTCGAAAATTCAATTAAGGGAAGATGATCTTAGCTTCACTTAAGACTAAACAATTTCAGAAGGGGCAATGAAATTTTCAAATAAGATAAGCAAATATGAAAAGATAGCATGACAATAGGTGAGGAGATATTCTTCAGTCAAATCAATTAGGTGTCAATTAGGCAATAAGAGTGAATCATGAAGCAATTAATTCCAATTAAGCATGTAGGGGTGAAACAAATAAATAGGGGTGAAGCAATTAATCACGAACGCAAGGCTTTTTACGCGAACGCGAAGAAGGAAAATGAGGTGACCAGCAGAGACACTTCGCGAATGTGGGAGGGGCTTCGCGAACGCGAAGGAGGATATCAGATACCAGAAACAGCAGTTCATAAACAAGGGAAAATGGCCCGTAGCCCACCCGGAACACACCCGAGGCCCTCGGGACCTCAACCAAACATGCTAACATAACGCTTAACATCATTCAAACTTGTCCCAACCTACGGAACGCTCAACACAACATCAAAACACCAATTTAACATCGGATTCAAGCCTAAGAACTCCAAAAACTCTCAATTTATGCTTTCGATCAAAAAGACTATCAAACCTCGTCCGAATGGCCTGAAATTTTGCACACACGTTACATTCAATACTATGGAGCTACTCCAACTTCCGGATTTCCATTCCGAACCTTGGATAAAAATCTCACTATCGAATTGGAAACTTCAAAAATTCAACTTTCGGCATTTCAAACCTAAATTAGCTACGGACCTCCAAAACACAATCCGAACGCACGCCTAAGTCCAAAATCACCATACGAAGCTGTTGGAATCATCAAAAATTCATTCCGGGGCGGTTTACTCAAAAGTCCAATTCTGGTCAAATTCTCACCGCTTAAACTCGCAAAACTAGATTCCTTCTTCCAATTTGACTCTGAATCATCCGTTAACGAATTCAACCATGCATGCAAGTCGATACTAGTATTATGAAGCAGTTCCAGACCTTACGCCACTGAATGGAGCTTAAATTCTCAAACCGACCGGCCAGGTCGTTACATTTCAATATTTCAATCAGTTTTTCTTCTTATCCTGCACTAAGAGCAGATGAAATAATTACTGAAAATAATTCTTCCTCAAGATAAACATATTTTAAATGATATGGGAGAACTTTGAGTTCAATTTTTGGTTGAACTTGTTCTGGTTGCATCTCCTCATCTTTAGAATCTTTTTCTAGTATTTCGGTTTCTCCTATAATGATAGGATTGTCACAACTCAAAATTCGTTAGAGGTCGTGATGGCGCCGGACACCACTGTCAGGCAAGCTGACACTAAATAATTAATTAAATTCTTATTTTTATATTTTTTTTAAAATCATAAATTTCCTTCAACTTAACTAGTAAAAGGGCGGACTTTACAGAATAATAATAATATTTTCCAATTTTAATACTGAGTATCCCATAATCCTCCCAGAACCCGGTGTCACAAGTACATGAGCATTTAGTAGGAAATAAAATAAAATACAATAACTGTCAGGAATACAAATTTGGACAGAAAAGAAAAATACAAGTACTCTGAAGGAGACTCTGCTGGCTGCAAATCGTCTCATAAGATGCACCTCATCTAAGTCCCCGTATCAATCACGCCGCTGCGCCCACAAGGCAACTAGACATACATGTGCATGTATAACAAAATGTACAGCAAGTATAGTATGAGTACGAAAACAACGCGTACCCGGTAAGTATCCAGTCTAATCTCGAAGAAGTAGTGACGAGAGATCGACTCCGACATTTATTATGGCCAACAATTAAATACTGATAATATGATAAATTATAGATTTTATATGGCAATTGTAAACTCAATAACATGAAGCAGGTAAACAATTCTTTTGTTAATAGGAGATTTCTAAATTTATTTTCATCTTTTAACAATTTATATCTCCAACCAATGAGGCCACATCAATTATAAATAATTCCAAAATAATCAATTAAGTCATGCGCAAATCATGTCGAGGTCGTACGGCCCAATCCAACATAATATTAAATTGTGTTCTGCCGTAGGGTCGAACAGCGCGAACCATAGATGCATCTATTTAATCCGCCAAGGCGTTCGACCCGTTCCATAAAAGATAAACACATTCAAACAACCAAATCAAGGATTTATTTAGGTTTGATGTTCAAAGAAATATCAATTCTCATTAACGATCAAGTGACCCATCCAAAACCCGAGTAGGTGAAGTTTAAACTTTTGAAATTCCTTTATCAAGTCCCAATATGTTTTAAACGGTTAAATTAACAAGTAGGATGCAAGCATCGCAAATATAACGTGATTTGGGTCCTAAACTACCCGGACATAAGTATAATAGTAGCTACGCACGGACTCTCGTCACCTCGTGCGTACGTAGCCCCACAAATAGAAGCACATATTGAATTATTTCACTTATGGGTGTAAATTTCCTCTTACAAGGTTAGAAAGGAGACTTACGTCGCTCCGAAGTTCCATATTCGGCTCCCAAGCCCTTCCAACGACTCAAACCGATGCCCAACGCTCCAAGACTAGTCAATAATTGTGCAAACCCATAAATATATACTCAAATACTCATTATAATCCAATTTATAATAATTTCTAACCCCGGTCGAAAAGTCGATAAAAATCACCCTCAAGCCCACGTGCCGGATTTCGAAAATTTTCAAAGATAAACATTACCCATAACATCACGAACTCAAATATATAATTTATTCTCAATTCCATGCCTAAATTCGTGGTCAAAATCCAAATTATTAATATTTTAGTTTTCTACCAAAATCCCAAATTTCCACTAAATTTCCATGTTAAAATCTATATATAATCCAAGTATTTAACTTGCAATAGGTGGGAATCACATGCCTTGACATAGATGATGAAGGCGGAGCTCCAAAATCGCTCCTAGGTCGTCTCCCATGGAGGAAATGAGATGAAATGGGCCAAACCCATTTTTGCAAACTTATACACTGCCAGGAAACCCTTCTTCACGTTCGCGGGCCTTCCATCGCCTTCGCAATGAACAAAATTCTCAAAAGCCATTTCCAAACTCTTCTCAGACAGCCTCTAGTATAATGGTCATAACTTTTTGCACAAAAGCTCCAAATGACAAATGGTTTAACTTTCTGAAAACTGGACACCAAGATCTACAAGTTTCTTGTTTTGGTCATCTCCCAATTCCTTATAGATTTCGAGATATAAGCTGCCAAAGTCAGCCCTGTGCAGCACAACTTTCTTCTTCATCTTTTCGGACAGCCTGCAGTGTACCAGCCATAACTTTTTGTACACAAATCCAAATTCTAAATGGTTCTACTTTTCAGAAAACTAGAAACAAAGTGCTACAACTTACATGTTTGGATCATCTCCAAATTCCTTATAGATTACGAGATATGATCCTTCGAAGTCAGACCTGTGCAGCAGAGATTTCCTTCTTCGTGAACGCGGGGGTCTCTTCGCGAACGCGAAGAACAAAATCCCAAAAGCCAAATCCTTCTTCGCGAACGCGAGAGGATACTCGCGAATGCGAGGAAGAAGACCAGAGTAGTCCAAAATGATCCAAAACACACCCGAGGCCCTAGAGACCCCATCCAATCACACCAACCTGTCCCAAATCATGACACGAACTTGCTCGAGGCCTCAAATCACATCAAACAACATCGAAATCATGAATCGCACCCTAATTCAAGCTTAATGAACTTTATAACTTCAAACTTCTACATTCGATGCTGAAACAAATCACGTCCGATTGACCTCAAATTTTGCACAGAAGTCACATTCGACATTACGAACCTACTCCAACTTCCGAAATTGGAATCCGACCCCGATATCAAAAAGTCCACTCCCGGTCAAACTTCTCAAAAACCTTCAAATTTCTAACTTTTGACAAACAACTCTGAAATGACCTACGAGCCTCCAAATCCACACCCAGACGCGCTCCAATACCAGATCACCATCCGGAGCTATTCCCAGACTCGGAATCCCAAACGGACATCGACAACATTAAAAGGAACTTCAACCCAAATTTATGAATTTCTTCCAAAATGCCAACTTTCACAATAGACATTCGATACGCTCCCGGATCATCCAAAACCCGATCCGAGCATATACCAAAGTCCAAAATCATCATATGAACCTGCTGGAATCTTCAAATCCTGATTCCGAAGTCATTTACTGAAAAATCCAACCTTAGTCAATTCTTCCAACTTAAAGCTTCCGAAATGAGAATTCTCTTTCCAAATCAACTCTGAACTTCCAGTTCCGACCACGCTTACAAGTAATAATACCGAAAGTGAAGATGCTCTAGTCCTTAAACCGTCTAACGACGCGCTTGAGCTCAAAATGACCGGTCGGGTCGTTACATTCTCTCCCACTTAAACATACGTTCGTCCTCGAACGTGCTAAGAACTGTGCTGGAGTTGTCTGAAATCACTGTTTAACACCTCATGCACCTACCCGTGATACAACAACTCAGTTGAGCACATTTGCTCGAACAAATCTGAAGATTCTCCCCATTAACTTAGCCAAATAAGCCTTAGGGCCAAATTCTAACACCCGAAATTCTCTACCAGGCCTGTTTCAAACATACGAACACCGTATCCATCACTACACGATGTACCAAAACATGATTGCATGCCTTTACTGAATTAACACCATGCATCGCATAATTCACATGACCATAATAACATCATCTGATAATAATAGCCGACATTCCACGAATCTGATGCTCACACATACCTCATGACTCATATAAGTCCTGTTCCAACTCTTGCAATACTGCCACGACGGAAGAGATGTGTAGAAATTCATGACCAACTGCTGAGTCAATAATTCATTGAGTTCCTTCTCTTGACAAGAACCATCGCCTCATTATGAACAAAATAACTATATTTGCTCTTTAATATACTTCATATAAATTTGATCGCACTGATCCCAGGTCCAATAATCTCGTCTCACCCAGTACAAGATGCTCAGGAAATAAGCCACCTCAGACATTGCTAAAAGTCTTATATGATGCCACAATGTGCCAACAAGCTACAAACTCAAACGTGATACATAAGGAGAACAAACTCTGGAAAGAACCACTCGACCCACATAACTAATTGAACAACCGAAAGGATGTCATGAACCTCCCTCAAAAAATGGGAAACAAAGCACGCAATAATAGATATAAGGGATTATACTCAACATCACATTGTTGCGGCGTGCAACCCGATCCACACATAATATCGTATAAGGAAAGACTTCACCGAGCTAAAATTCTCATGACTAAGAAATACCCGAATATCGGCCACAAGCATGCTAAGTGCATAATACCAATCCTAGGGAGACAGATAGCGTGCATGCTACAAAACTCAAACACGACTAAGGTGCGATATATGATCTGCATCTCGAGAGTCATCCTGCTCACATAACACCATCGCTATGCGGAATCTAAACACATGTGCAATTAATCAAGCCGTCTCACAACCCACATGAAATAGCACAATAGAGTATTACATGAAATAGCCAACAACGAAATAACGTCCATCGTCCGAATACTCCTCCATAAGAAGCGCTATGCCAAAGTAAACACATCCGGCCTGATATAGGGCCCACATTCATATTTCAGATCTATCCACGAACCTCAAGCCGATTCTGATCATACCGTACTGTGCCAATAACCTTTCATAGATCCATAATAACCTTTCTTCCCATGATACTCAAGAACAACCGTCTACTCGGAACAAACTTCCACGATCCACAACCAAATGAACCGAGCACCCTTCAGGCATAAATTCTCACATGAACGATAACACCACAATCTCCATACTTGGTTTCAATCCTTCACTCAATCAAGTGACTACATGTCACACTGGTACAATCTTCCCGTGGGATACACTCCCAAGACCTTATGCACCAGTTAACAAGTCTGCACCTCCATACCACCGGCCATACTAATGCTGTAAAGCGAATCAAGGATCCGCAAACCAATACAGGAAGCCTCTGACACATGGCACTGATCTCAGGTGACGCTGAAGACAATACCCGCTCACTTTAATCATCTGAATCTCTTTTCCCTACTCGTCCAAGCTGGTGACATTCTTATCAACACCAAACTGCAACCTTGATCCTCAACTTCCAAATCCCATGATGCACTTAATCATGCCAATCAAGATTACAAGAATTGCATCATAACTCCTAAACCACTGATAGGGTAAACACTTCATCATATAGAAAACTTTTACTCAACTCATTTCAAGAGAACCATGGCAACACGTGACTGAATTCTCATATCCACAGAAAATACCGACCTCAAGTAGTGGTCTAAACCACCATAACTCTTCCGGGATCCATCTACACATAACAAGCCATAATACTCGAATGCCTCCAAATAAAATCAATTACGGCGGCCGTCAAACCTCGCACGTACCGCCACAAAGCACATGTGTAACTCAACACGCTGAAGGAACTGATCATTGCCAACATCATGCCAATCCAACCATTGCTAACCGATCCGGCTTCTTCTAATTTACTTTAGACTTGCCTTAGGAATAATAATAACTTCATTCAAAACATCGCGAACCCAAATCCGCACTCATCCTGAGTGACCTTATATCACGAGACCATGCTGTCTCAAATCCCACAAACCATCTCATACCCTCCTTGCGCGCATATTCATATCCTCAAGTGGTACACCCATTCTGAAAATTCCTCTACGAATCCGAAGTCATTTTTCCTCATTCCTCCAAATGCGACACTGCAAGCTGAAGATAACATAGAACACTCCAAGCCCCTTTTTCATAATCCACTGCAAAAGCTCGATTCTTAACCATACTGCGGGCTTGAAATCCTTTGGCACCGCATTTTAACTTTTGAATTCACTAG
This sequence comes from Nicotiana attenuata, assembly GCF_001879085.1. Classification (NCBI taxonomy): domain Eukaryota; kingdom Viridiplantae; phylum Streptophyta; class Magnoliopsida; order Solanales; family Solanaceae; genus Nicotiana; species Nicotiana attenuata. Next base: position 128,780 of record NW_017671522.1, read on the forward strand.
GACTGTTGCTGAGAGTCACCCACTCTGACTTGGTCCCGAATATAATCAACTCCAAGGCTCTGCTAGCATATGAACCGATAAGGCCCAATATAGCACACATTCCTCAATCTTTTTACTCAAATCACCATTGATGTTTCCTTTCCCTTATTCGTAACAACCCACCAATACACCAATGACCAAAAACCTCACAAGTAGATAACCATGAAATCCAATCATGGGCGGTGGGCCTCTCCCACTTAGCTCAATGCTACCATTGCCTAACTCTGAAAACTACCAAGGTTCATTCTTCATCTCTGACATGACCTCGCGCCATCGACCTGCCAAATTCCTCGAAACCTTCCAACGATGCTGCACCGAGCACAATCACTACGAAACCAATAAACTATCCCGGGTCCGTGCCCATTCACCTGCTGTACAAACCTGTTCACTCCCAATTGATATCAACTGAAGGTGCAACGACACATTCGAATCCAAAGTCATGTCGTATCCTTCTTCATAACAAGCAACTCCCTCCTGTCGTATCCAATTTCCCCCGTATAATAACCAATATTCCAAATTAAGTCCATATGCTAGTCACTGTCCACCATGAATCCCAAATCTCTCTACACTTTTCTCAAGGCGTGTAGTCATCCTACCACAGAACCCATATGCTACTCCGCCACTCACCCACTTTGGTCAAACTCATCGTTTATGCAACTACTCGACTCCTGCTTCTCACACTTGGCCTTCTAGAAGTTTAACCACCGCAAGACACCTCCCACATGTCCTTCGTCATCCTTCGGTGCCTAGTTGTTGCCTTAAGTCAAAATCCATCTCTGTAGCACTTGAACTAACAGATCGCCACCAGATCTAAACCCTTCTGAAAATCATCTTTCTCAAGCCATCAACACTAGGAACGCCGATTCGATCCTGAACCACCGCATACTGCGATATCTGACAGTCGCTTCCCCCGCACCTTTCACAATACTCTGTTCCAAAGGCGAATTGTAGAAAACCATAACACCAGCGAACTTAACACTTTATATTCAATCAAGGAAGAAGACACCACATCACAGATGAAGATTCCACCACGCTTGAGAATACCTAGTATCGTTACTCAACAACTGTCACGACCCAAGTTCACCCTCCGTGAACTGTAGTGACGGCACCTAGTCTCTACGACTAGGTAAGCCTAACAATTTCGGAAAAAGGAATAAAGTGCGGGAAACTAATAAAAACTGAAGATAAACAAATGTAGAAGTGTTTAAGATGCCGCTCGGCATATACCTATACAAGATCTCAAAAACTGAACAATTTCCAAAACGCGGAATCCCATGAATCACAAGCTAAGAGGTACATAAAAAGCTCTAACTCAAGAAATGTCTATCAATAAGGAAAATACAGAAGGGCTAAACTAGTACAGAGAAAAGAAAAGGATTCCTCGATCTGCGGACGCGGCAGATATACCTCGAAGTCTCTACAAAAGCGCCCCGCCTAAAGGGTGATAAGACTGAGTGGGAGTACCTCGATCTGCACATGAAAAACATACGCAGAAAGGGCATGAATACACCACAGCAGTACTCAGTAAGTGCCAAGCCTAACCTCGGTCGGGTAGTGACGAGGAAAGTCAGGGCCCTACTGAGGTTAAATGAAATACAAGGTATAACAGTGTAGAATAAGACAGTATAGTTAAGTGCAACAATAAGAAGTAACACAGGATAGAAAGAACAACAACAGCTATAACAGAGACAAAATAATCACGGAAAGGAATACATCTCACACAGAGATAACAACCGGGGATCTCCCAGGATACCGCCCTGTAGTCCCAAATATAAATATCCAGTGGATCTCCCGGATACCGTCCCATAGTTCAAATGTAAATATCTAGTGGATCTCCCGGGATACCGTCCTGTAGTCCAACTCATAGTGCGCGGGAATCTACCGGAATCCCGATCCGTAGTCCCAAATATAAATACTCAGTACTGGGGGAATCTACCAGGTGTAGTCCCGTAGTTCCAATATAAATGTGCAGGGGGATCTCCTGGAATACAAATCCGTAGTCCCAAAGTAAACATACAGGGGGGATCTCCCGGGATACCGTTCCGTAGTCCGAAAGTAAATACACAACAGCAACACGAAGAATACTCAATTCAATCAAATTTCACACCAAGGTAAAACAGGTATTTCTAACCTAGCATGCTGCACATAATCCAAATAAGGCAATTGAGCAAATAAGCAATTAAGTCAATTAGACATGATTTCCTAAGCTAACAGCAGGCTTAAATTGTAAGTAGTATAAATAGGAAAGGAAACACAATTTTTAGTTACTTAATGAAAACCGAATTTTCAAAAATTAGCACAAGTACGCACTCGTCACCTCACATACAAGTCATTTCAAATATCAACAATACCAAATCCTAAGGGGAGTTCCCCCACACAAGGTTAGGCAAGCCACTTACCTCGAACCGGCTAAAAAATCAACCCGAAACCACGCTCTTGCCAGGAGTACTCGACTCCAAATGGCCCAAATCTATTCAAATCAAATTGCATAATGTAAATAAAACTTCAAGTAACTGATTCCACTAATTAATTCTAAGCTAATAAGCGAAATTAGGAAAAATGACCAAAATGCCCCCCGAGCCCATGTCTTGGAATCGGGTAAAACTTACAAATTCAGAATTCTCACACTCTCACGAGTTCATGCATACCAAAATTACCAGAATCGAACCTCAATTGGTCCCTCAAATCACCACTCAAAGCTCTCCAATATCAAGCCCTAATCCCTCAATTTTCTTCCTTAATTTCCACTAATACCATGATTTAACAATAGAAAAACGATCATAAACTCAAGTATTGAAGCTTAGGTAGCTTACCTGACTGAAAACCTCCGATTTCCCCTTGAAATTCACTGCCCTAGCTAACTTTCCGTCTTAAAAAAATGGAGAACTTAGCAAAAATTCATGAAAAACCTTACATACTTTCTGATCCCCTGGGATTCCGCACCTGCGGTCCATTACCCGCTTCTGCGGACTAACCCACCGCATCTGCGGTTCTCACATAAAGGCCTGGGACCGCACCTACGGTCGCTCACTCACACCTGCGCCATCATAGATGCGTCCAGGCATCTGCTTCTGCGGCTCCTCGCAACTCACCTCTTGGCCGCTTCTGCGGCTTGATTCCGCATCTGCGGGAGTCTCACCTGCGGCCTCTCAACCGCAGATGTGGTTATCACAGCAGCCATAAACTTCAGCTACAACTCCAAATTCCTAACTTTCCGTCAACCATCCGACCCCGAGGCCCCCCGGACCTCAATCAAAAGCACGAACAAGTCATATACCACTATCCAAACTTATACAAATCTTCAAAACACCTCAAACAACATCGAATCAACCAATTAACATCGGATTCAAGCCTAAGAACTTCAAAACTCTCAATTTACGCTTTAGATCAAAAAGTCTATGAAACCTCATCCGAATGACCTGAAATTTTGCACACACGTCACATTCAACACTACGGAGCTACTCCGACTCCCGGAATTCCATTCCGACCCTGATATCAAATCTCACTATCGAACAGGAAACTTTAATAATTCAACTTTCGGCATTTCAAGCCTAAATGAGTTAGGGACCTCCACAACACAATCCGAACACGCCCCTAAGCCCGAAATCACCCAACGGAGCTAATGGAACCAACAGAATTCCATTCCGAGGCCGTCTTCACACTGTTCTGATTACGGTCCAAATTCTAAAACTTAAACTCTCATTTATGGACTAAGTGTCCCAAAACTCTCTGAAACTCCAAATAAATCCTCCCGGCAACTCACAATAGCAGAAATAAATACGGGGAATGCAGTTAATAGGGGATCGGGGCGTTAATTCTTAAAACGACCGGCCAGGTCGTTACATCCTCCCACACTTAAACATTCGTTCGTCCTCATACGAGCATAGAAACATACCTGGAGTAGTGAAAAGATGAGGGTAACGGCTGCGCATATCCTACTCGGTCTCCCAAGTCGCCTCCTCGACCGGCTAACCCCGCCACTGAACCTTCACAAATGCAATGTTCTTTGACCTCAGCTTTCGAATCTGCCTCTCCAATATCGCCACTAGCTCCTCATCATAAGAAAGATCCTTGTCCAGCTGGACTGAACTGAAATCCAATACGTGCGATGGATCACCGTGATACCTCCGGAGCATCGAAACATGAAATACTGGATGAACTCCTACCAAGCTGGGAGGTAAGGCAAGCTCATAAGCAACCTCCCCAACACGCCTCAATATCTCAAAAGGGCCAATAAACGTCAGACTCAACTTCCCTTTCTTCCCAAATCTCATAACGCCTTCATAGGCAAAGCCCGAAGTAGAACCCGCTCTCCAACCATGTAGGAAACATCATGAACCTTCCGGTCCGCTTAACTGTTCTGTCTGGACTGGGCTGTACGGAGTCTATCCTGAATCACCTTAACCTTCTCCAAAGCATCCTGAACCGAGTCTGTGCCCAATAATCTAGCCTCACACAGCTCAAACCAACCCACAGGAGATCTACACCGCCTACCATATAAAGCCTCATACGGTGCCATCTGAATGCTGGACTGATAACTGTTATTGTAAGCAAACTCCGCCAATGGAAAGAACTTATCCCAAGACCCTCCAAGCTCAATCACACACGCACGGAGCATATCCTCAAGAATCTGAATAGTGTGCTCAGACTGTCCGTCCGTCTGAGGGTGAAATGCCGTGCTCAACTCCACCCGAGTACCTAACTCATGCTGTACAACCCTCCGGAACTTCAATGTGAACTGAGTACCTCTATCTGAAATGATGGAAACTGGAATACCATGCAGACGGACAATCCCCTGAATATAAATCTCCGCCAACCGCTCTGAAGAATAGGTAGTACTCACAGGAATGAAATGCGCGGACTTGGTCAGTCGATCCACAATCACCCAAATGTCATTGAACTTCCTCGAAGTCCGTGGGAGACCAACTATGAAGTCCATGGTGATCCTCTCCCACTTCCACTCCGGAATCTCTATCTGTTGAAGCAATCCACCCGGTCTCTGGTGCTCATACTTCACATGTTGACAATTAAGGCACCAAGCTACAAACCCAACTATATCTTTCTTCATCCGCTTCCACCAATAGTGCTATCTCAAATCCTGGTACATCTTCGCGGCACCAGAATGAATGGAATACCGTGAACTATGGGCCTCCTCTAGAATCAACTCTCGAAGCCCATCAACAATGGGTACACAAACTCGACCCTGCATCCTCAATACCCTGTCATCACCAATATTCACATCTCTGGCATCGCCATGCAAAACCTTGTCCTTGAGGACAAGCAAATGAGGGTCATCAAACTGACGTTCCCGGATACGATCAAACAAGGAAGACCGAGAGACCACGCAAGCTAGAACCCGACTAGGCTCCGAAAGATCCAATCTCACAAAGCTAAGGCCTGAACATCCATCGCCATGGGCCTCTCTGCTGCTGGTAAATAAGCTAAACTCTCCAAACTCTCTGCCTGGCGTCTCAAAGCATCGGCCATCACATTGGCCTTGCCCAGGTGATACAAAATAGTGATATCATAGTCCTTCAGCAGCTCTAACCACCTCCTCTGTCACAAATTAAGGTCCTTCTGCTTGAACAGATGCTGCAAACTCCGGTGATCAGTATAAATCTCACAAGGCACACCGTACAAATAATGATTCCAGATCTTCAAGGCGTGTAAAATAACAGCTAACTCGAGATCATGGACAGGATAATTCTTCTCATGTACCTTCAACTATCTGGACGCGTAGGCAATCACCCTACCGTTCTGCATCAATACCGCTCCAAGGCCAACCGTCGAGGCATGACAATAGACAGTATAAGACCCTGAACCGGTAGGAAATATCAAAACTAGGGCTGTAGTCAAAGCGGTCTTGAGCTTTTGAAAGCTCTCCTCACACTCTTCCGTCCACTGGAATGGAGCACCCTTCTGGGTCAGCGTGGTCATAGGTGCTGCAATAGATGAAAATCCCTAAATAAATCAATGGTAATAACCCGCCAAGCCAAGAAAACTGCAGATCTCTGTAGCTGAGGATTGTCTGGGCCAACTCTGCACTGCCTCCACTTTCTTCAGATCCACCTGAATACCCTCACTCGAAATCACGTAACCCAAGAATGCCACGGAATCCAACCAAAACTCACATTTCGAGAACTTAGCATATAATTTCTTCTCTCTCAAAGTCTGGAGCACTGCCCTCAGGTGCTGTTCATGATCTTCCCGACTCCGAGAATATACAAGAATGTCGTCAATAAAGAGAATGACGAATGAATCAAGATATGGCCGGAATACACTGTGCATCAAATGCATGAGGGCTGCTGGGGCATTGGTCAGCCCAAATGACATAACAAGGAACTCGTAATGACCATATCGAGTCCTGAAGGAAGTCTTCGGGATATCTGGCTCCCGAATCTTCAACTGATGATAGCTTGAACGCAAGTCAATCTTAGAAAACACACAAGCACCCTGTAACTGATCAAACAAGTCATCAATACGGGGCAAAGGATAACGGTTCTTCACTGTAACCTTGTTCAATTGGCGGTAATCAATACGCATACACATAGAACCATCCTTCTTCTTCACAAATAAGACAGGATCACCCCAAGGTGATACACTGGGCCGAATGAAACCCTTATCAAGTAATTCCTGTAACTTCTCTTTCAACTCCTTCAACTCAGGAGGAGCCATACGGTACGGAGGAATAGAAATGGGCTGAGTGCCCGGCAACAGATCAATGCCAAAATCAATATCTCTATCGGGCGACATGCCCAGAAGGTCAGCTGGAAACACATCAGAGAAATCCCGTACTACTGGTACTGAATCAACTGTAGGGGTATCAATGCTGACATCTCTCACATAAGCTAGATACGCGTCACACCCCTTCTCAACCATACGCTGAGCCTTAAGGAATGAGATAACTCTACTGGAAGTATGATATAAGGTACCCCTCCACTTTACTCGTGGTACACCTGGCATAGCCAGCGTCACGATTTTCGCGTGAAGGTCAAGAATAGCATAATGGGGCGACAACCAGTCCGTGCCCAGAATAACATCAAAGTCTACCATGCTGAGCAATAACAAATCGGCTCTAGTCTCAAAACCACTAAGAGCAATCAAACACGACCGATAAATGCGGCCCACAATAAGAGAATCTCCAACAAGAGTAGAAAAATAAACAGGAGAACTCAAAGAATCCCGAGATACGCCCAAATATGGGGTAAAATAATAGGACACATAAGAAGTGGAGCCTGGATCGAATAGGACCGATGCATCCCCATGACAGACCAGGATAGTACTTGTGATGATAGAATCGGAGGCGACATCCTCAGTATGGGCAGGAAGGGCATAGTATGTGGCCTGGCCTCCCCCTCGAGGGCGACCTCTACCTCCTCGACCTCCACCTCTAGCTGGCTCAGCAGGTGGGGTAGCAATTGGTGCTGTGATCATAGCCTGAGAACTCTGCGGGGCATGCTGTGGCTGAGAAGTCTGTGGAGGTGCACGCCTCCTAAGTCTAGGGCAATCCCTCACCATATGGCGTGTGTCACCACACTCAAAACAAGCTCTTGGAGGACGTGGAGGCTGTGGCTGGCTCCGGCCATGTCTGCTGGACTGACCACTGGAAGCACCCCGTGCAGGAGGCGCGCTAGATACTGGTGGCACATAATAAGGCTCCTGAGGTCTGGGAGGAGATGGAAAACCACTGGCTGTTGGGAGAGCTGAATGAACAGGGCGACTCATATAACCCCTACCTTGACGACCTGCAGCTGGGGCACGAGCATCAGAATAATGGCTCGACTCTCGAGACCTCTTGGCCTCCCTCTCCTCTCTATCCCTAGCATGCATACCCTCAATCCTCCTAGCAATGCTCATCACCTGCTGATAAGAAATATCCATCTCCAACTCACGAGCCATGCTAGACCTGATGCTGGGAATAAGCTCCTCAATAAACTGGCGAACCTTCTCGCGAACAGTAGAAACCAAAGCTGGTGCATGTCTAGCCAAGTCGGTGAAATGGACAGCATACTCCGAGATAGTCATAGTACCCTGGTGCAAATGCTCAAACTCTGCGTGCCTAGCGTCCCTGAGACTCTGGGGAACGTACTCTCTCGTGAACATATCTAAAAACTAAGCCCAAGTCAGGGAAGCTGCCTCATCCGGACTGTCTAACTCATAAACACGCCACCACTGATAGGCGGCACCTCGAAGCTGGAAGATAGTGAAGGAAACCCTGCTCGATCCTGATATACCCATGGTACGGAGGATACGGTAGCACTCCTCTAGAAATACAAGAGCATCATATGACGCTAGTCCGCTGAATGTAGGAGGCTGATACTTCTTGAACCTCTCAAGTCTCTTCTACTCATTCTCTGAAGCTACTGCCCTCTCCTCGGGCTGAGCTGGGGCTACCAGCTGTACAGGAATAATCTCTGGGACCTGAGCAACATGCACTCGCTGCTGAGGAGTGCGGGCAACGGGAGTCTGTGCTCCTCCCCCGGCCAGGGATGTAGCTGAAGTATGGGGAAGCAACCCTGCTTGAGCTAGAGCGGTGTACATAGTCATAAACTACACCAGTGTCTCTTGGAGTGCTGGAGTAGTAGTAGCAGTAGGCGTATCAGGTGTCTGGACTCTGGCTAGAACTGATGGTGGCACCTCGGTGGCAGCTCGCGCGGGTGCTCTGGCTGCACCACATGCGCGTCCTCGGCCTCTACCCCGGCCCCGGCCTCTGACGGCTCCAGTAGGGGTGCGGGTGCCTGATTATCTCGGGTAGCACGTGTCCTCACAATCTGTGAGAGAATAGAAGACACAAGTTTAGAGTTGTGATATCAAGAATATCGCATGACAAGGAAATCAAATGAAGTGGAACTTTCCTAACAGTTACATAACCTCTCGTAGATAAGTGCAGACGTCTCCGTACCAATTCGCGAGACTCTAATAAACCGTCTTGTGATTCATGACTCCTATGAACCTAGAGCTCTGATACCAACTTGTCACGATCCAAGTTCGCCCTCCATGAACTGTCGTGACGACACCTACTCTCTACGACTAGGTAAGCCTAACAATTTCGAAAAAAGGAACAAAATGCGGGAAACTAATAAAAACTGAAGATAAACAAATGTACAAGTGTTTAAGATGCCGCTCGGCATATACCAATACAAGATCTCAAAAACTGAACAATTCCCAAAACCCGGAATCCCATGAATCACAAGCTAAGAGGTACATAAAAAGCTCTAACTCCAGAAATGTCTATCAACAAGGAAAATATAGAAGGGCTAATCTAGTACAGAGAATAGAAAGGGACTCCTCGGTCTGCGGACGAGGCAGATAAACCTCGAAGTCTCTTCAAAAGTGCCCCGCCTCAAGGGTGATAAGACTGAGTGGGAGTACCTGGATCTGCACATGAAAAACATGCGCAGCAAGGGCATGAGTACACCACAGCGGTACTCAGTAAGTGCCAAGCCTAACCTCGGTCGGGTAGTGACGAGGAAATTCAGGGCCCTACTGAGGTTAAATGAAATACAAGGTATAACAGTATAGAATAAGACAGTATAGTTAAGTGCAACAGTAAGAAGTAACACAGGATAGAAAGAACAACAACAGCTATAACAGAGACAAAATAATCACGGAAAGGAATACAACTCACACAGAGATAACAACCGGGGATCTCCCAGGATACCGCCCTGTAGTCCCAAATATAAATATCCAGTGGATCTCCCGGGATACCGTCTCGTAGTCCAACTCATAGTGCGCGGGGATCTACCGGAATCCCGATCCGTAGTCCCAAATGTAAATACTCAGTACTGGGGGAATCTACCGGGTGCAGTACCGTAGTTCCAATATAAATGTGTAGGGCGATCTCCCGGAATACAAATCCGTAGTCCCAAAGTAAACATACAGGGGGGATCTCCCGGGATACCGTCTCGTAGTCCCAAAGTAAATACACAGCAGCAACACGAAGAATACTCAATTCAATCAAATTTCACACCAAGGTAAAACAGGTATTTCTAACCTAGCATGTTGACATAATCCAAATAAGGCAGTTGAGCAAATAAGAAATTAAGTTAATTAGACATGCTTCCCTAAGCTAACAGCAGGCTTAAATTGCAAGTACTATAAACTGGAAAGGAAACACAATTTTTGTAACTTAATGAAAACCGAATTTTCAACAATTAGCACAAGTACGCACTCGTCACCTCACGTACAAGGCATTTCAAATACCAACAATATCAAACCCTAAGGGGGAATTCCCTCACACAAGGTTAGGCAAGCCACTTACCTCGAACCGGCTCAAAAATCAACCCGAAACCACGCTTTTGCCACGAGTACTCAACTCCAAATGGCCCAAATCTATTCAAATCAAATTGCATAATGTAAATAAAACTTCAAGTAACTGATTCCAGTAATTATTTCTAAGCTAATACGCAAAATTAAGAAAAATGACCAAAACTCCCCCAGGCCCACATCTCGGAATCGGGTAAAACTTACAAATTCAGAATCCTCACACTCTCACGAGTTCATGCATACCAAAATAACCAAAATCGAACCTCAATTGGTTCCTCAAATCACAACTCAAAGCTCTCCAATATCAAGCCCTAATCCCTCAATTTTCTTCCTTAATTTCCACTAATACCATGATTTAACAATTGAAAAATGATCATAAACTCAAGTATTGAAGCTTAGGTAGCTTACCTGACTGAAAAACTCCGATTTCCCCTTGAAATTCACTGCCCGTCTTCAAAAATGGAGAACTTAGCAAAAATTCGCGAAGGAAACCTTATATACTTTCTGAACCAGGGATTCCGCACCTGCAGTCCATTACCCGCTTCTGCGGTCCCGCTTCTACGGTCTAACCCACCGCATCTGCAGTTCTCACTTAAAGTCCTGGGACTGCACCTGCGGTCGCTCACTCGCACCTGCGCCATCACAGATGCGTCCAGGCATCCGCTTTTGTGGCTCTTCGCGACTCACCTCTTGGCCGCTTCTGCGGCTTGATTTCGCATCTGTGGGAGTTGCACCTGCGGCCTCTCAACCGCAGATGCGGTTATGGCAGCAGCCATAAACTTCACCTGTAACTCCAAATTCCTAACTTTTCGTCAACCATCCGAAATCACCCCGAGGCCCCCAGGACCTCAACCAAAAGCACGAACAAGTCTATCAAACCTCGAACAACATTGAATCAACCAATTGACATCGGATTCAAGCCTAAGAACTTTCAAAATTCTCAATGTACGCTTTCGATCAAAAAGTCTATCAAACCTCATCCGAATGACCTGAAATTTTGCACACACGTCACATTCAACACTATGGAGCTACTCCAACTTTTGAAATTCCATTCCGACCCCGATATCAAAATCTCACTATCGAACCGAAAACTTCAAAAATTCAACCTTCAGCATTTCAAGCCTAAATGAGCTACAGACCTTCAAAATACAATCCGAACACGCCCCTAAGCCCGAAATCACCCAACGGAGCTAACGGAACCAACAGAATTCCATTCTGAGGTCGTCTTCACACTGTTCCGACTACGGTCTAAATTCTAAAACTTAACCTCTCATTTAGGGACTAAGTGTCCCAAAACTCTCCAAAACTCCAAATAAATCCTTCCGACAACTCACAATAGCAGAAACAAACACGAGGAATGCAGTTAATAGGGGATCAGGGTGTTAATTCTTAAAACGACCGGCCGGGTCGTTAGAACAACCCAACCTGAACACTCATAGTCCGGTTGCCTTTCCTCCGCCAAAAATAAAATACTGAATCTCTAAATCTTGCACTGAGTAAACATCCTTCCAAGTCATTCACTGCTTCGATGCATAGACAAGCATCCTACCATTACACCACACTGTGTGATAGAAAACGCACAAATCGTTATGACAATCAATGCGAAATCTCAAAACTTTAGGTAATACTGATACTGAGCTGAAACGATAGAATGGCCTTCCACAAGGCGACAACAATAGCCTAATCAAATACGCAGGGAGAAACATCCTGCACCACATCAGTAGTACCATTACAATTCCTCAATTCCCGATTAATAACAAGTGCTTTGCGTCGCATAGGATTGAATAGGAAAGAAACAAAGGCATAAGCCTCAAAGAAAATAAATCGCACGATGAAGAATCAAGAAGGGGATTGCTCCTAACAGCCATGTAGCCTCTCGAAGATAAGTGCAGACGTCTCCGTGCCGATCCGCAAGACTCTACTAGACTCGCTCATGACTCGTGAGACCTAAGTGAACCTAGTGCTCTGATACCATGTTGTCACGACCAGAAATTCGTTAAAGGTCGTGATGGCGCCATACACCACTGTTAGGTAAGCCAACACTAAATAGTTAATTAAATTCTCATTTTAATATTTTTTTGAATCATAAATTTCCTTCAACTTAACTAGTAAAAAGGCGAACATTACAGAATAATAATAATGTTTTCCAATTTCAACAATGAGTATCCCATAACTTTTTGTACACGAATCCAAATGCTAAATGGTTTACTTTTCTGAAAACTAGACAACAAAGTGCTACAACTTTTATTTTTTGATCATCTCCAAATTCCTTATAGATTGCGAGATATGAGCCTCCGAAGTCAGATCTGTGCAACAGAGATTTCCTTCTTCGTGAACGCGAGAGGATCCCCACGAAGGCAAAGATCAACACCAGATATCAGTAAATCAACATCCAAAGTAGCCCAAAACGATCCGAAACACACCCGAGGCCCTCGAGACCCCGTCCAATCACACCAACATGTCCCAAAACATGACACGAACTTGCTCAAGGTCTCAAATCACATCAAATAACATCGAAATCATGAATTGCACCCCAATTCAAGCTTAATGAACTTTAGAACTTCAAACTTCTTTATTCGATGTCGAAACCTATCAAATCACGTCTGATTGACCTCAAATTTTGCACACAAGTCACATTCGACATTACGGACCTACTCAAACTTCCGAAATCGGAATCCGAACCCGATATCATCCCGGTCAAACTTTTCAAAAACCTTCAAATTTCTAACTTTTGACAAATGACTCCGAAATGACCTACGAACCTCCAAATCCACATCCGGACGCGCTCCTAATATCGGATCACCATAAGGAGCTATTCACAGACTCGGAATCCCAAACGGACCTCGATAACATTAAAATGCACTTCAAACCAAATTTATGAATTTCTTCCAAAATTCCAACTTCCACAATAGACACTAAAACGCTCCCGAGTCATCCAAAACCCGATCCGAGCATACGCCCAAGTCCGAAATCATCATACCGAACCTGCTAGAACCTTCAAATCCCGATTTTGAGGTCATTTAATCAAAAATCCAACCTTAGCCAATTCTTCCAACTTAAAGCTTTCGAAATGAGAATTCTCTTTCCAAATCAACTCTGAACTTTCGAATTCCAGTTCCGACCACGCGTACAAGTCATAATACCTTAATTGAAGCTGCTCAAGGCCTCAAACTGCTGATCGACACACTTGAGCTCAAAACGGCCGGTCGGGTCGTTACAAGGATCATCATCTTATGTTGTGCCAGATTTGGCCAAACTTCTTTCTATTACGTCTGGAATTAATTGATCATCTTTGAATTCATCTGTAAAATAATTAAATATGTCAATCAAAAAACACGAAGATGATATCTCATCTCCTGAAAATCTTAATATCTTTTGCATATCAAAAATTATTCTTTCTTCGTCAACTCTCAAAATCAGTTATCCTTGATGAACATCCATGATTGATCTACCTATGATAAGAAATGGTCTACCTAAAATGATTGGTTCATCAGGGTATTTCTTCATTTCAAGTACTATAAAATCTACAGGGAAAATAAACTTATCTACTCTTACGAGCACATTTTCAATTATTCCCTTAGGTTTCTTAGTACTTTGATCTATAAACTGAAGAGAAACACATATGGCTTTCATTTCACCAAGATTTAATTTTCTAAAGAAAGAAAATGGCATGAGGTTAACTGAAGCTCCAGAAGCACAAAGTGCTTTTACAAAATATACTCCTCCCAAAGTGCATGAAATTGTAAAACTACCTGGATCACCAAGTTTTTGTGGTAGCTTATTTTGAAGTATAGCATTGCATTTCTCAGTAAGCATCTCCACAAAAACTTTTTTCAATTTTCTTTTACTTGACAAAATTTTATTTGACATAAGAAGGCATTTGCAATAAAGCATCAGTGAAAGGAATATTGATGTGAATTTATTTTAAAATCTCCAAAAACTTTGAAAATTTATTATCAAGCTTTTCTCTTTTCAATTTTCGTGGAAAAGGATTTGTCACAGGGAAAGGAGTCAATTTTTCAATTTTTTTCCTTCTTTTTTCTTGACTTCTTTCTTTTCAGATGGTTCAGAGGGTATTTCAACATTCTTACCATTGTTTACCTATTGTTCTGGCTGGTCTGTATAGGGTTCATCAAACTCCTTACCTACCCGTAAGGTGATGGCTTTAAGGTGCTCCTTTGGATTTTTCTCTGTATTGCTTGGCAAGGGACCTTTAATCTTTTCTAACACAAGAGTTGCTAGTTGGCTTAATTGAGTTTTCAGATATTTGAGAGTTGAATCCTAGCTTTAGTAACCTTAATATACTCATACAAAGGTTATAAATACTTGAATGAGCTTGTTGAGGCCTTTGCTGATATGGCCCTGCTTGTTGATAAGGTCTATAGTTTGGTTGCCCACGGTTCTGATTATGGTATCCTAACGGACCCTGTACTTGTTGTTTCTGAAAGCTTTGAGAGTTCTCTGCACCATTTGAATTGCTCTACTGAAATCCTGGATGCTTTTGTACCATTGGATTTGGATGAAGTTTTGAGGAATTTTCAGAGACATCGATTGGGTAATGATTCTTCACTTGTTTTTGGTTATATCCCACTAATCTATCATTAATTCCATCCTTTAATTTCGGATTTGGGTTGAGAAAATTGGGAGAATGGAAAAAGTTCTTCAACCAAATTTTTGAGTTTTGATATCGGATTTGGATAATTTTGGTACGAGTGAACTCGTGGGTGAATGAGTGTTCGTATTTTGTGACGTTTACCCGATTTTGAGATGTGGGTTTGTTTCGACATTTTTGGGCGATTTTCTAATATCTTGCTTAAGTATTGATTTCCTTAATTAGATTAATTTCTTATAGTTACATTTATGGTATGTAATTGATTTTGGCTAATTTTGGGCCATTCAGAGTCGGTAAATTATGGTAAAGGCATTCTTACTGATTGATTGAGCTTGGTTCGAGGTAAGTGGCTTGCCTAACCTTGTGTGGGGGGAAATCCCCTTAGGATTTGGTACTGTTGTGATACTTCTGTGATATGTGAGTGCCGTGTACGCGAGGTGACGAGTGAGTACACGGGCTAATCATTGTAAAATCTAGTTTTTACCGAGTAATAACCTATTTCATCTTAATTGAGTTATACCAGCATGTGTAGTTATCCTGTTTAGCCCAATATCAGCCCGTCTACGTGTCTCAAATGCTTATTTGAGCTCTGTGCAGCATGCTTAGTTGATTTCCTATTTTTCCTTTATATGTATCAGTCTTAACTGTAGAATAATTGTTGTATTCATCGATTTTGAGTTGTGTGTTTACTTTTGGGACTACGAGGCGGTACCCCGGGAGATCCCCCTGCACATTTACTTTTGAGACTACGAGGCGATACTTCAAGAGATCTCCCTGCACATTTACTTTTGAGACTACGAGGTGGTACCTCGGGAGATCACCTTGAATATTTACTTTTGGGACAACGAGACGGCATCTCAGGAGATCCCTTGTTATTTTATCCCAGTATGTTGTGCTGCTATTTTTCTATGGTTTTTTCTTTGTTAAATTGCCAAACTTTTATTACATTGCTATTTTCTTCTGCCTTATTTATTATATATATACTAGTAGGGCCCTAACCTGACCTCGTCACTACTCGACCGAGGTTAGGCTTGGCACTTACTGGGTACCATTGTTGTGTACTCATGCTACTCTTTTGCACATGTTTTGTGTGCAGATCCGGGTACTTCTTATCAGTCTCGTCATCAATGAGCAGTTAGATTGTGGAGACTTCAAGGTATATCTGCCACGTCCGCAGACCTCGGAGCCCCCTCTATTCCCTCCTACGTCATTTATCTTTCCGTATTTTTCTTAGACTCTGCTGTATAGATACACTTAGTTTTTCTTCTATAGCTTGTGACTTATGATTTTCCGAGTTTTGGAATACCGTGTATACTCAAGTGCCGGGTTACTTGTACATGTCGACCGACATTTTATCAGTTTATACTTACTTGTTGCAGTCTTGTTATTTAATTCTGTTTTTATTTCTGTTATTCCACAATTTGTTAGGATTACCTAGTCGTAGAGACTAGGTGCCGTCACGATATCTTTCGGAGGGAGATTTGGGTCGTGACAAGTTGGTATCAGAGCTCTAGATTCATATGTGTCATGAGTCGCAAGCAGGTTTAGTAGAGTCTTGCGAATCGGTACCTGAGATGTCTGTACTTACTTAGGGAGGCTATGGAACTGTTAGGATAATTTAACTTCTTTTGATTAATTGTCGTGCGAAATTGTTGACTTCGAAATTCTAAACTTCTATATTCTATTCTCTCATAGATGGTGAGGACACGTACCGCCGGATCAGATGACCAGGCACCCGTGCCCCCTGCTAGAGCCGCGAGAGTTCGGGGCTGGGGTAGAGGCCGAGGACGTCCACGTGGTGCAACCAGTGAGCTGCTACAGAGGAGCCACGAGTAGCTCCAGTCATAGCGTAGGCACCTGAGATGCCTGTTATTGCACTAGCTTTTCAGGAGACCCTTGCACAGTTCCTGAGTATGTTCGTTACTCTATCTCAGACATGGTTGATTCCACTTGCTCCTACCATATCTCAGGTCGGGGGAGGAGCATAGACTCCCGCACCCCAGAATAACGGGTTCAGATCGATCAGGTGCCAGAGGTTATACCAGTGCAGCCAGTAGCCCCAGTTCGGCCGGAGAGTAGGGCAACAACATCTAAGGAGGAAGAGATCAAGCTCGAAAGGTACAAAAAGTACCACCCTCCTACTTTCAGTGTTTTGGTGTCAGAAGATGCCGAGGGTTTTTTTGAGGACTGCCAAAGTGTCCTCCGTACTATGGGTATATTGGAGTCGAGTAGGGTTTCTTTCACTATGTTCCAACTTAGAGGAGAAACCTATCAGTGGTGGCGTGCTCTTGAGTTGAGCAGTCCGACTGAGGCAGCTTCACTTACGCGGTTCGCTTCAGTGATTTGGCTAGGCATGCACCAGCCTTGGTTGCTACAGTTTGAGAGAGGGTCCAACGGTTTATCGAGGGGCTCCATTCCAGTATCAGGATTAGCATGGATCGGGAGTTAGAGATGGATATTTTGTACCAGCAGGTTGTGAGTATTGCTAGGAGAATGGAGGGTATGCTTGCTCGGGAGAGAGAGGAGACGGAGACCAAGAGGTCACGAGAGTCTGGCACTTATAGTGGTACACGTGCCCCAACTACAGTTCATCATGGTAGGCGCTATGTGAGTCGCCATGTTCATTCAGCACTTCCAGCCGCCAGTGGTATTCCGGCTACTCCAAGGCCCTAGGAGCCTCATTAAGCACCGCTTGTGTCTACTGTACCTCCCGCACGGGGTGCTTTCAGCGGTCAGTCCAGCAGACCTGGCCCGAGCAAGCCACAGTAGTCATGCCCTCCAAGAGCTTGTTTTGAGTGTGGGGACACTCGCCATATGGTGAGAGATTGCCCCAGACTTAGGGGGGGTACACCTCCACAGACTTCTCAGGCACTATGTGCTCCACTGGGTCCTCAGGCTATAATTATAGCACCAGCTGCCACCCCACCTACTCAGCCAGCTCGACGTGGAGGTTGAGTAGGTAAAGGTCGCGCTAGAGTGGGAGACCAAGACAAATATTATGCTCTTCCTTCTCGTACAGAGGCAATTTCTTCCGACTCTGTCATTACAGGTATTATTCTGGTCTGTCATAGAGATGCGTCGGTTTTATTTGATCTAGGCTCCACTTATTCCTATGTGTCATCTTATTTTGCCTTGTATTTGGGTGTATCTCGTGATTCTTTGAGTTCTCCTGTTTATGTTTCTACACTTGTAGGAGATTCTATTGTTGTTGACCGTCTATATTGGTCGTTTTTGGTTGTTTTTAGTGGTTTTGATACCAGAGTCAATCTATTATTGCTCAGTATGGTAGATTTTGATATTATTTTTGGCATGGACTGGTTGTCGCCCTATTGTGCTATTCATGATGTCACGCCAAGACTGTGACGCATGTTATGCCAGGATTCCCACGGTTAGAGTGGAGAGGTACCTTAGATTATACTTCCAGCAAAGTTATTTCATCTCTTAAAGCTTAACGAATGGTTGAGAAGGGGTGTGACGCGTATCTAGCTTATGTGAGAGATGTCAGTATTGATACCCCTATAGTTGAGTCAGTTCCAAATAGTTAGGGATTATCCTGATGTATTTCCACCTGATCTTCCAAGCATGCGCCCGACAGAGATATTAACTATGGTATTGATTTGTTGCCGTGCACTAAGCCCATCTCTATTCCTCTATATCATATGGCTCCTTTTGAGTTGAAAGAGTTGAAGGAACAGCTATAAGAATTGCTTGATAAGGGCTTCATTCGACCTAGTGTGTCACCTTGGGGTGCCCTAGTCTTGTTTGTTGAAAAGAAGGATGGTTCTATGCATCTGTGCATTGATTATCGCTAGTTGAACAAAGTTACAGTGAAGAACAGGTATCCATTGCCTTGTATTGATGACCTATTTGATCAGTTACATGGTGCCAGAGTGTTTTCCAAGATTGACTTGCATTCGGGTTATCATCAATTGAAGATTTGGGAGCCAGATATCCCGAAGACTGTTTTCAGAACTCAGTATGGTCACTACGAGTTCCTTATGATGTCATTTGGGCTGATCAGCGCCCCAGCAACATTTATGCATTTGATGAACAATGTATTTTGGCCCTATCTTGACTCATTCATCATTGTGTTTATTGACGACAATCTGGTGTACTCCCGGAGTCCTGAGGATCATGAGTAGCACCTAACGACTGTGCTTCAGACCATGAGAGAAAAAAGTTATATGCAAAATTCTCAAAGTGTGAGTTCTGGTTAGACTTAGTGGAATTTTTGGATCACGTAGTGTCTGTCGAGTGAGGGGATCAAGGTGGATCCAAAGAAGGTTAAAGCAGTGCAGGTTGGCCTAAACTGTCCTCAGCTACGGAGATCCAGAGTTTTCTTGGTTTGGCGGGGTAATACCGTTGATTTGTTGAGGGTTTCTCATCTATTGCAGCACCTATGACCAGGCTGACCTAGAAAGGTGCTCCGTTCAGATGGAAAGAGGAGTGTGAGGTAGCTTTCAAAAGCTCACGACAGCTTTGACTATAGCCTCAGTGTTGGAACTGCCTACAGGTTTGGGGTCTTATACTGTATATTGTGATGCATCGCAGGTTGGCCTTGGCGTGGTGTTGATGCAGGACCGTAGGGTGATTTCCTACGCATCCAGACAACTGAAGGTGCATGAAAAGAACTATCATGTCCACGACCTTGAATTAACAGCTATCGTTCATGCCTTGAAGATTTGGCGACACTATTTGTACGGTGTCCCTTGTGATATCTACACTGATAACCCTGAGTTTGCAGCATCTGTTCAAATAGAAGGATCTTAACTTCCGTAAATGGAGGTGGTTAGAGCTACTTAAGGATTATGATATCACTATTCTATACCATCCCAAGAAGTCCAATGTGGTGGCCGATGCCTTGAGTCACAGGGCGAAGAGTTTAGGGAGCATAACATATCCAGCAGCAGCAAAGAGGCTGATGGCATTTGATGTTCAGGCCTTGACCAACCAGTTTGTTAGATTGGATATTTCTAAGCCGAGTCGAGTTTTTGCTTGTCTGGTCTCCTTGTCTTCTCTTTATGATCGTATCAGGTAGCGTCAATATAATGACCCGCATCTGCTTGTCCTTAAGGACACGGTGATGCTAAGTAGGTCACTATTGGAGATGATGGAGCATTGAGGATGCAGGGAAAGATATGTGTTCCCAATGTAGATGGTTTGCGTGAGTTGATTCTGTGGGAGGCTCACAGTTCACGGTACTCCATTTATCCGGGTACCTTGAAGCTGTATCAGTCCTTGAGGCAGCATTATTGGTGGAGGAGAATGAAGAAGGACATAGTGGAATATGTATCTCGGTGTCTAAATTGCCAGCAGGTGAAGTATGAGCATCAGCGGCCAGGTGGCTTGCTTCAGAAGTTAGAGATTCCGGAGTGGAAATGGGAGCGAATCACTATGGATTTGGTTGTTGGGCTTCCACGGGCTCAGCGAAAGTTTGATGCAGTTTGAGTGATTGTGGATAGGCTGACCAAGTCAGCTTATTTCATTCCTACGATGACTACTTATTCTTCCGAGCAGCTGGCTCAAGTTTATATCCGCGAGATTCAGACTTCATGGCATGCCGTTATCTATCATCTCTGACCGGGGTACACAGTTCACACTGCGGTTCTGGAAGGCTGTACAATATAAGTTAGGTACTCGGGTTGAGTTGAGCACAGCATTTCACCCTCAGACGAACGGACAGTCCGAGCGCACTATTCAGATACTGGAGGATATGCTTCGTGCGTGTGTGACGGAGTTTAGAAGTTCTTGGGATCAGTTCTTGCCACTTACAGAGTTCGCCTACAACAACAGTTATCAGTCGAGCATTCAGATGGCGCCATATAAGGCTTTGTATAGTAGATGGTTCCGATCTCCAGCGGGTTGGTTCGAGCCGGGGAGGCTAGGCTTTTGGGCACAAACCTAGTTCAGGATGCCTTGAAGAAGGTTAAAGTCATTCAAGATCGTTTTTGCACAGCCCAGTACGGACAGAAGAGTTATGCGGATCGAAAGGTCTGTGATGTTGCATTCATGGTTGGGGAGCGGGTCTTGCTCCAGGTTTCGCCCATGAAGGGTTTTATGAGGTTTGGGAAGAACAGCAAGCTGCGCCCAAGGTTTAATTGTCCATTCTAGGTGTTGTGGCGAGTTGGGGTGGTTGCTTATAAGCTTACCTTGCCTCCCAGTCTAGCAGGAGTTCATCCAGTATTCCATGTTTCTATGCTTTATAAGTATCACGGTGATCCGTCTCATGTATTGGATTTCAGCTCAGCCCAGTTGGACAAGGATCTATCTTACGTTGAGGAGCCGGTGGCTATTTTGGACAGGCAGGTTCGAAAGCTGAGATCAAAGAACATTGCTTCACTGAAGGTTCAGTGGAGGGGTCAGCCGGTCGAGGAGGCGACTTGGGAGACCGAGCATGATATGCGCAGTTGTTATCGTCATCTTTTCACCACTTCAGGTATGTCTTTATGCTCGTTCGAGGAAAAATAATTATTTTAAGAGAGGGAGGATGTAACGACCCGACTGGTCGCTTTGAGATTCATAGCCATGATCTGCTATTTACTTCTTTCCCCGTATCTTTTTCTGCTAATGTGACTTGCCGAGAGGTTCTGTTTTTGGTTTCGAAGTGATTAGGGACACTTAGTCCCTAAAACGGAAGCTTAAGTTCATGGATTTTGACCGTAGTTGGAACTACATGAAGATGACTCCGGAATGGAGTTTCGTCGGTTCCGTTAACTCCGTTGGGTGATTTTGGACTTAGGAGATGGATTGTGTTTTGGAGGTCTGTAGCTGAATTAGGCTTGAAATGGCGAAAGTTGAATTTTTGGGAAGTTTGACCGGAAGTGAACTTTTTGATATCAGGGTCAGATTCCGATTTCGAAAGTTGGAGTAAGTCCGTAATGTCGATTATGACTTGTGTGCAAAATTTGGGGTTAATCGGACGTGATTTGATAGATTTCGGCATCAGTTGTAGAAGTTTGAAGTTTTAAAGTTCATTAAGTTTAGATTGGAGGGTGATTCGTGTTTTTGTTGTTGTTTGATGTGTCTTAAGGTCTTGGCTAAGTTTGTATGATGTTTTAGGACTTGTTAGTATATTTGGTTGAGGTACCGGGAGCCTCGGGTGGATTCCTAGTGGTTAACGGACAAAATATTGGACTTGTTGAAGTTGCAGAATTTCTGGTGTTTCTAGTTGCTGGTTTCCTTCTTCGCATTTGTGAGGGGAGTTTCGCGTTCGCGAACATGAGCTGGAGGCAAAAGGAGATTGGTGCTTCGCGTTCGCGAGGTGGGAGCCGCGTTCCTGAAGGTATGTTCAGCAATGCATCGCAAACGCATGAAGGATATCGCATTCGCGAAGAGGAAGTAGAGCAGCTGGGACCCCAAGGCTTTGTTCACGCGTTCGCGTAGTGGAAAACGTGTTCGGAAGCCGCATGCAATGGAAGCTACACATTTGCGAGAGGTCACTCGCGTTTGCAAAGGAGGGATTTTTGGTCAGTGATTAATTGTTCAACGCGAACGCGGGGGTGTGGCCGCATTCGCGAAGAAGAAAATGCCTGGGCAGCAGATTATATTTCAAAATCGAGGGTTTAGCCATTTTTAACATAACTTGAGATAGAGATCTTGAATTTGGACGAAATTTTCAGGGATTTTCAGAGACATCGATTAGGTAATGATTCTTCACTTTTTTTTGGTTATATCCCACTAATCTATCATTAATTCCATCCTTTAATTTCGGATTTGGGTTGAGAAAATTGGGAAAAGTTCTTCAACCAAATTTTTGAGTTTTGATTGGGATTTTGATATCAGATTTGGATAATTTTGGTACGAGTGAACTCGTGAGTGAATGGATGTTCGTATTTTGTAACTTTTACCCGATTCTAAGACGTGGGCCCGGGTCGACTTTTTGGGGAGATTTTCTAATATCTTGCTTAAGTCTAGATTTCCTTATTTATATTAATTTCTAATAGTTATATTTATCGTATGTAATTACTTTTTGCTAGATTTGGGCCATTCAAAGTCGAAAAGTTATGGTAAAGGTATTCTTACTGATTAATTGAGCTTGGTTCGAGGTAAGTGGATTGCTTAACCTTGTGTGGGGGAAATTCCCGTAGGATTTGG
Organism: Nicotiana attenuata; assembly: GCF_001879085.1. Taxonomy (NCBI): domain Eukaryota; kingdom Viridiplantae; phylum Streptophyta; class Magnoliopsida; order Solanales; family Solanaceae; genus Nicotiana; species Nicotiana attenuata. The sequence continues at coordinate 151,791 of NW_017671522.1, forward strand.
TACTGTTGTGATACTTCTTTGATATGTGAGCGCCATGTACACAAGGTGACCAGTGCGTACACGAGCTAATCATTGTAAAATCTAACTTTTACTGAGTAATAACCTGTTTCATCTTAATTGAGTTATACTAGCGCGTGTAGCTATCCTGTTTAGCCTAATATCGCATTTCTGCGTGTCTTAAATGCTTATTTGAACTCTGTGCAACATGCTTAGTTGATTTCCTATTTTTCTTTATTTGTATCAGTCTTAACTGTAGAATTCTTGGTGTTAATTGTTGCATTCATCGATTTTGAGTTATGTGTTTACTTTTGGGACTACGAGGCGGTACCGAAGGAGATTCCCCAGCACATTTACTTTTGAGAATACGAGGCGGTACCTCGGGAGATCTCCCTGCACATTTACTTTTGAGACTACGAGGCGGTACCTTGTTGATACCCAATTTTTCCCTCATATATTTCAAAATGCATATATACCTTCAAAATAGTGCACGAGCATCACCAAGTATTTTTCCATAATTTTCAAAGGCTTTTAATCAATTTATTCCTGTATTTTTATATAAATAATTATTACTTTCATCACAAATAATTTTATAATGATTTATTATTTAATGTTTTTATCATTTATATCCATATTAAGCTTTAAATATTTTTATATATACTTATTTTGCATCCTTTGGCTAAAATTGCATATTTTGCAATAATAGCCCATATATATGCATAATTACATTATTTACACAAGCAATGACTTTTTATATTTTTGTAGTGTTAAGTAGTTATTTTAAATCATTTTCATGCACAAGTGATATTTTTATTATTTATTAATTATTTCTTATAAATTATTTACTGATTTAATTGGGTATTTAAAATCTAGCCCTTTTTCTTAATTGATTTCGGACCTATACGCTACCCATTACCCCAGCCCAATACATCAGCCCAAACCCTAATACCCAATACTGTTTACCGTGAAAATGGTAATAACAATTAAATTTGATTATGGGACTCTAAAAATACGTGATCTATTTTTATGCTGGTTGTTTAGCAAATGATGCTATGTGTGAGACTTAGAGATGAAATAAGAGTTGGGAATGGGGTGATAACCAAACCGATAGGTTGACAATCGGGGCCTCGAGCTTGTCGATTCGGGGGCCTCGAGGTCGATTCCGGGGCTCGACTGTGAGCTATCGAAGGTGATCGAAGTATGACTAATAGTTATGATGAAATCAAAGAAGGCTCTTTATGGCCAATGATAAGCAATAAATGATGAACAATAATGAAGATAGTAAATGGAAGCAATAATATCAAGAGAATATGTAAGAGAGCAGAGCGAATGTTCTTTTATATTTCATATGGAGCAACTGAAGCAACAGACCCTTACAAAATGACAAGGATTCCCTTTATGTAGGAGGGGAATCCCAACGTAGTACAAAGTGCATTAATTACATAGATATGGAGATGGGACAACTAAATGACGTCCTGATTTGGGTTTAGAGTAGCCCGCTAGACTGTGTCAGCCCTAGCCGCGTGCCTTGGGAACTCCCCATTTCCACCATTACCGTGATCATTACTACCTATGAGGTCGAGTGTCGACGACCCTTGAGGGAGGATACTCGGCCGCAGCCTCGAGCCTTCAAGGTGATATTCTGAAGTGCCTTAATGACGAGAAATTAGACCCTCTGATTTCACCGTATACAGATAGTCCCCGCGTTTCCTAGAACGAAGCGATAGGAAACGACTTTGAGCTTCTATTTCGAGGGCATTATCGTCGTGACGTCAGCCTATCAGAGCATTAAATGCCATGCCCAAAAATCGCGCCAGGGTCGCCGTCAAACGCGACTATTGAGAAGCCCACGAACCGCTATTAGTTCGTCCCTTCCGCTGCCCATTCGGCTCCTATAAATGCATCAATGGTTTGATAATTCTTACTTTCTCAACATCTTCAAATTCGCAAAGCCAGACCCATCCCCTTTTGCATCCTTCCTTCTTACTTTCTTAGAGAAATTTCATCATCATCATGGCTAGAACCTCCAAGACGGTTCTTCGAAAAGACGAGGTTGCCTCTTCATCTTGAACATCTAAATGGAAACCCAAAGTGATACCCACCTTGGGACAATGTACTCCCACCGAGCTAGACATGTCGAAGTCTTTACCATCGACAAAACCTCATCTGCACCGGGCCGATGCAAACACGTGTCCCGGTACATTAGTGTTGTGACCAACATAGGGAAGGTGAAGGAAGACTGCCGATGGAGGGAGGCAATGAAGGTGGAGATTCCTAGCCTTGATGAGAACATAACGGATTACAAGGTTGGTTTCCTTCATGTATATACTTACCCGTTCACTTTGGGTCCGGTCGATCCTTCTAAATCCCCTCCCCCGGAGATAGATCCGGTTATCCTCGATTTCTGCGACAAATACCAAGTGACTCTTGGTCAAATCTATCCTTCTTTTTGGAGGATAGTCTTGATGCTCCGCGATTTCTCTGATGGGGTCGAGGGTGAGACTTTTACCCTCAACCATTTGATTAGGTTGTACAGCCCTCGATTTTATCGAGGTTTGATTAGGCTTCACCACCGATCCAAAAAATCATTTTTCTCGAGCATTGACGAGGACAAGGATCGGGGGTGGATGAGTAGGTTTGTCCGGGTGAAGACCTCGGACATCATTCCGGCCGGGAGGATGCCTTTCCAGGAGACGTGGAACACACAGCGTAAGTATTTTTTCCTTCGAACATGTTTTGTGATTTTCTTTCCTTCCTTCCGAAAAATGACCTCTTTTTGGTTTCTGCAGCTGCAGCCTGGTATCCCGAAGCGATCTCGGACCTGCCAAGATGGATCGAGCGGTTGGATACCTCGTTCCCATATCTGCTCCGGTCCTTGCCCGACCTGGCCAAGAAGCGGTGGGTGGCCAAGAATCATGGTAAAGTTTTCTTGCCACCTATGTCTTAGCCTTATGTTTCTCCCCGTATCCTTTGTGCTGATAAGTTACGATCACTGCACTCATGCAGTCCTTGGCGAGAGTATGCGGATGAGGCCGCCCCCTGGTGGCGAGATGGAGACTTCAGAGCCCGCCAAGGGCAAGAAAAGGAAAGGTAAGGCGGTTGCCGATCCTCCCGTGGAAAAGAGACCTAAGTCACACGAGCCTCAAGCTGCCCCTAGGGCCTCGACTTCAACTTTCGGAGCAAGCCTCGTCGCTGAGGATGAGGATGATGACGAGGGCGAGTGCCGATTGGTATGGAGGATGAGGTCGAGTGTGGGAGCCTCACAGGCACCTCGACCAGAGGCTGCTGAACCGGGAACGGCAGATTCAGGTCGGCCCCGTGCATCGAAGACCCTCGATGAGGGTGTTAATGTGGTCCCGGATCCCAGGACCGGGTTTGGTGCAGTTTTCGCTGGGGGGACCGTTGCCGCTGGTCCTGAAGGGTCGGGACCCGGAGCTTTTCAGGGGCAGGAGTTGCCCATCGGGGACATCGATTCCCTGGGTAATTTCAGTTCGGGATCTCAGTTCTCGTTAGGGGAGCTGAGGGACGCTCAAGATATGAACACCTCCAAAGCGGGAGATCCTCTCAAGGGGGAGGCGCGCTTGGCAACATTCTTGATGATGTTAGCGAGAACATCGATCTCGAAGCTCCCGCCGCCGTCAAGGCAGCAGAGAGGTTCCTGCAGCAGGTGATAGCTATTTTATGTGTATTTCTTTTAGTCTCGAGCATTATTCTTTGTTCTTCTAACTCTTCTATTATGCCGTAGTGTAAGGAGATGTATAATCGTGCCCTCTCCAGGCTCCATGAGGAGCTTTCATGCAGTGAAAAGGAGCTTGAGAGGCTTACCTCGGGACTGCGAGAGTCGGAAGCTTACTCTGCCCGAAAGGAGAAAGAGTCAAACGAGCTCCGGGCTGCTTTGGAGGGAGCGCTCTAGGAAAAAGCCGACCTTGCTGAGCAGGTAATTGCCATGCGTGAATCTGCCCTTTGTCCCCATAATCAAATACTAACTGGCTTACCTTTCCTTTTGCAGATTGGGCAAAAGGATTCGCTGATCGGGTAAAAGAATGTGGAGATCATCGGGCTGAGGGAACGAAACGGGGTAGTGGCCTCGGAGTTGGCATCGACCCATGGTCTTCTCCAAAATGCTTGAAAGGAGGTTGCTGCGCTGATTGCGTCCAAGTCCGAGATCAAAGGAAAAATTGCTACTTATATGCAGGACGCAGCCATGGAGAATCAAATAGCCCATAATATATCGGTAGAGGCTGAGCTGAAACTGGCTTGGGCTATCGATCATGCTAGAGCGAAGGCGAGGAGGGAAGTCTTGGAAGGGGTCGGAGCCAGAGGTGTTGATCTTTCAGCCGAGATTGAGGAGGCCCGAGAGTTGGAGAGAAAGTCGGCGCTCTTGATCGCTCCAAATGAGGATTCTGGAGATGGTTTAGAGGATAGTGGTAATGAAGAGTAGACCTTGTATCGCTTTGCTCTTTTTTCTTTTTTCTTTCCATGTACATACTCCCAAGGGAACGAGTCTTATAAAAACGCCCTTTGTAAATATATTTTTGGCAATGCAAAAAGGGTTTTTCTACTCCAAGTCTTTTCATTCTTTACATCTCGCCGCTCTTGCGGAGTTAACCTTTGACTTTTAATATTTGCTCTTTGGAGTCCATACTTGAAATGATCGGGACCCCGAAATCGGGTCTTGTCTTGAAGTTAGGTCAACAGCTTCTCGGGGCCGGTGCTTGTGATAGCGAGAAACCCTCGAGATCTCAATACCTCTCGAATTTCGCGGGATAGCAGCATTCGTGCGATCTGATAAAGGGACCCCGAGGTGGTCCTGCCAGTACATTTCCCAAGAAAAAGGTGACGTTAACATGGCCAAAATTAATTGGACCTCTAGGTAGGCGAGTAGCCGCTGCTTTGCCCCTATATATTTGTTCACTTGCTTCTCAAGTGGAGATTCTGCTACTCTGAGTAACTATTTCTTCCATAGAACTTGGTGCTTTGTGCTAGCTCTCTCATCGTTTCAACTCAAAATCTTTGTCCAAATCTATACCCTCCTTTGCTTATTTTATTGTTGCCATGACTGCTACATCGACATCCGCCCATCAAGGAGAGGGGAGTTTTGCCTCTGTTCCGCGTCCGGTCGGTGGTACACCGTCGGCGCCCGGTGAGTGGGCCTCGAGGTGTTTTGTCTCAGGAGAGACTTTACGTTGGAGAGACCTCTCAACGTTCAAGGTCATCGGGAGTACGCGTCGAGGTTCATTTCATTAGTAGGGAAGGAACACCTCGAAATGATCCGAAAAGACTGCGGATGGGGAGAAGGAGTGGTACTGCAAGTACCTTCCTCTGAGGAGAACATCATGACCCACGTCGAGGGATTTTTAAGTGTGTATATGCATTCCTTTACGTCGGGTCCCCCCGACCGGGTCGTGCTTGAGTTATGTCGGAGATACCAAGTTACTTTGGCGCAGGCTCACCCATCCCTTTGGAAGATAGCGCAGACGATAAGGTACTTTGCAGATAAGGCTGGGCTCGATTTTACCCTCAGTCATCTCGTGAGGTTATATCGACCGCAACATTATCGAGGTTTGATTACCCTGCAACATCGATCCACCCGATCCCTTGGCATTAACGGCGAAGAGGACGAGGACCAGGGATGGATGAGCAGGTTCATTCGAGCGCGGATGGTCGATATCATTGCTGGAGAGTTTCTGCCCTTTCCTGAGAAATGGAATTTCACACGTAAGTGGCCTACCTGTACTTTATCACTTTGTCTATAGCGGAGGCGGGCTCCATAACGACATTTTTCTGTTTCATTTTTTGTAGCGACTCCTTGGTTGCCGAACGAGGTCCCTGATTTGGCCGAATGGTCTCGTAAGCTGGCAGCTTGTTCAACCTATGATAAGTGCAGGTGGCGAGACCTGTCCAAAGGGAGATGGGAGACAAAGCATCATGGTAGGCGCTTGATGGCTTATTTCCCCAGAATGGTACTCTTCTTTTTAGCGTACTAACTTAGCCGCCGCAGGTATTGGAGATTTTTCAGAGATGAGGCTGTGCCCTCTGGGGGAGGAGGAGAGACTGCTGACCTCGGGGTCGAGGGTCGATGATAAACGAAAAGGGTCTCCGGGGCGTGATGAGGCTCACACTGGGGCGAGTCCTTTTAGGTGGTTTAAAAGAGGTGATTCGACCGATCATCTGGCTTCGGAGGCCTCCGTTTTTGAAAGGATATTCCCCGTTTCTGCTGAGGGTACTTCGAAGGGCGAGGAGCACGTGGTGCCTTCTTCTTTACATACCAAGGGCGCTTCGGGGGACACTAAGCCATCAGACATTTCTTGGCCTTTGGAGAGGCTCAGCTGCTCGGCTTTATGGTAAGCTTCGGTAGCTGGCATAGGATTATTCCGGTATCATACTCTTCCTTTCTTATTGAATTTTCTTTTGCAGGCCTTTGATAGGCTTAAGTCCGAGCTGCTTTGCTATGAGGCTAGGTTGCAGAAAGCTTCGGATAGGAAGAAACCCCTAAAGCTTCTTTGCGCGAGAAAGGAAAGCGAGCTGGTATCCCTAAGGTGTGAAGCGGATCGGAGCTGGAGCTGCGAGAGCCGCCTCAAAAGACAAGTATCCTATAATTCATGTTGAAGAATGCTCCTCCTTTCATTTTCGGAGATTAATGTTTCGATATTTCAGTTGGTGAGCAAAACGGAGGAGCTGGAACGACTTTGGGGCGAAGTTGGCTGGGCTAGACGTGAGTTTAACGAGCTGCGGGCTCATGTAGATGCTCAAGTCGCGGCCAAGGAGAGTGCTTTGGCTAAGGCTTCTGCCCTTGAGATGCAAGTCCGGACTGCTCGTGCGAATGATTCTGCAAGAACGAATATGATCGCAAGGCTCGAGTCCAAGCTTTTGAAGATGAAGGCCGAGGTGGTAAATGCCTGGGCCGAGGCTGTAATGAGCGGCATTAGGGCAGGCCAGAAAGTGGCGGCCTATTTGAAGAGAGTTGCCGATGCTAGAGCTGAGCTGAGGAGAACCCTTAGTCGTGCGAGCAGTAATAAAGAGTACGTGAAGTGCAAATCTCGGAGGGAGACTCTCGAGGAAATTCACGCCAGGGGTTTCGATCTTTCGAAAGAGATCAAGCAAGCCAAGGTGGAGGAGTACGATGCCAAGTTCCTTTTGTGTGATGCCGAAGATGGTGAGGATGGGGTCGTCGGGCCATAGTCCCCGAGGGGGACGTTTATTTCCTTCTCTGTCTCTGTGTATATAACTTTCATACTATGCTATAAATGGAGCTTGTATTTTATTACATGTATGTATAAGGGGGAAACCTCGCGATTTTGTATCTTCTGGGTTTCTGTTTGCCGAGATTTTAGCCAGATCAATTGGCCTTTGAGTTGGTAGGAATCCTCAGATTCGTGATGTGGCCATGGAGCTCATCGGGATGGCCCGTAGGCTTTTATGTATTCGGCCGATGCGAGCCATTAGTATAAATTGGCGTTTGAGCTCTTATGCTTTTGTTTTTAGACATGTTTTGATTAACTGTTTTGGGTTTAGTCTCCGAGTCGGGTTTCGGCTCGAGCTCATTTGACCCTCAAGTCTTCGTGTTTCCACGGGCTGGCAACCATGGCTCTTATGCCTTGGGTCGAAGCAACCTTTTAGTGTAAGCTGGCATTTGAGATCTTACGCATTTGCCCTTAGGCATTTTTAGTTAACTATTTTGGGTTCAGTCTCCGAGTCGGGTTTCGACTCGAGCTCATTCGACCCTCAAGTTTCTATATTTATGCGGGCTGGCGACAATAGCTCTTACGCCTTGGGCCGATGCGGCCTTTTATGTGGGCTAGCGATAATGGCTCTTACGCCTTGGGCTGATGCAGCCTTTTCTGTGGGCTGGCGACAATGGCTCTTACGCCTTGGGTCGAAGCGACCTTGTATTGGATTTATTTTTCCCTCGTTAAGGATCTTTTGAAGTAAAATTTTCCCGACTCTTCGACGGTTCGATAAGAACCTCGATTACGAGTCGTTATGTGGCGATGATCGAGCATCTCGGGAGGTTTGGCTCGGAGGCTGAGTATCTCAAAGCCTATGATTTGGAACTGACATGGTCGAAGCTCTTTTGCCTATATCGAGGGTAGCCTGTTTAACCGGTTCTTTTCGAAGTAGATTCGAAGTAATTGAAGGCTTGTGATTTTGTAGCGACGGTCGGGCGTCCCCGAGTCGCGTTAGTTTGGCTGGTACAGCCTTATGACCATAGTCATTTGCGCTTGGCCGGAGCCATTTTTTATCCCGAGTGAAGTAGTTTGGGCGTCTATATCGAGGGTATACCTTTTAGGGGTCATACAAGTTCGATATATAGCCTAAACTTTGAGATCGGGTTTATGCCTTTAGCAAGGTCTTGCAAAATTTTCATGCCTTTGAGGTCTTACAGTTTTTAGACACTTGGTACAAGTATGGTTCATGCCTTGATGCTTTGATAAAAGGTATCCTTCGAGTGTTCGGGATACTTTCGGCCTTGGAGACGTTTTTGCGAAAAATGCTGAGCTTCTTTTGGAGTGTGAGATGCTTTGATAAAAGGTATCCTTCGATTACTTGGTACAAGTATAGATGTTTTCGCCGTTGGGTCCAGCTATACGGACACGGTTGGTTCGACCGTTTGGCCCGATACATCATTTTCCTATCGGGACCCCATTTGGTATTTCTTGGTTTTTCCGATGGGTGGCCTTCTGGGGGATGCCCCCCAGTATTTGAGGTTGATTGCGAAAGAAGCCTTTAATACTTGTTGAGTTCCTTAGGTAGCATGTGGATGTTGCCTCGTTAAAAACCTTGCCAGTAAAACCCTTTTCGGGATAAAAACTCGGCCGAAGGAAAAGAGTTCAATGAATGCCTTAAGGTCTTCGAGCTGGGTTAGCGTTTCGACTGCTTCGATCGGGCGCCTGCATAAGGGTTAGTGTGAAGTATAAAATGAAATGGGAGAGGGTTATACCTTAGTGTGGGATGTACCGGCGATGTTTCGAGGTCCGATATGTCCTAGTCGCTCGTGATGAGGACGCGGTACGGTCCTCTGCTTTATTTAATCGGGCTTAACCGAAGATGTGGTTTGATTGCCTTTTAGCTCTTTTGCGGGTGGAGGTATTGGTGTCAGCGCCACATGGTGCACCGCAAACATTTCTCTTGCCGCATGCTGTTCCCCGTAGACGGTTTTAATCCCATCCTTTATCGAGAATTTCATCATTTGGTGGAGGGTGGATGATACTGCTCTCATACAGTGTAGCCACAGTCTCCCGAACAAGGCGTTGTACCTCATGTCTCCTTCAATGACATGGAATTTGACGTTTTGGGTTATGTCGGCCACGTTGACTGGGAGGGTGATTTCTCCTTTCATTGTTTCACTTGCCATGTTGAATCTGTTGAGGACTCGAGCGGCGGGCACGATTTGGTCAAGCAGTCTGAGCTGCTCTATTACCCTCGACCTGATAATGTTGGCCGAGCTACCTAGATCCGCGAGTACACATTTTATTTGAAATGTATTTACGAGGAAAGAGATTACCAGTACGTCATTGTGAGGTTGAGACAAGGTCTCAGTGTCCTCTTTGCTTAATGTGAGGGCGTCTTCGGGTATGTACCCCCGGGTTCGCTTTTCTCTAGTGATGGATATTTTTTTCCTTCTCATCACAGGTTCCTGTGGAGTATCGATGCCTCCCAAGATCATGTGGATAACATGCTGCGGCTCATTCTTTTCGTTCTTCTTGGCCGCCTCTCTTCCCCGGAACTGATTTTTGGCTCGATCGCTTAGGATTTCTTGGAGATGACCTTTGTTGAGTAACCTGGCTACTTCTTCTCGAAGCTGGTGGAAATCCTCGGTCCTGTGGCCATGTGTGTTGTGAAACTCACACATTAAGTTATGATTCCTTTGCGAAGGATCCGATTGCACAGGCCTAGGCCACTTGGCATCTCTGATTTTGCTGATGGCAAAAATGATGTCCGATATATCGACGTTGAAGTTTTATTCTGACAAGCGAGGTGCCTCCGTTGGTCCTGCCTTCCTATCGAACCCAGCTCTGTTGATAAGTCCCCGAGGATTCTGTCCTCGGTCTATTCTTTGATCATTTCGAGGTGGGTTGCGCCTTGGGGCGTTTCTCCGGTCTTCGATGTATGGCTGATATCTTTCTTTGTTTGGTTTTGGCTCCTTTGCCAGAAGCCTGCTTGGGTATACTAAGCCCGAGGGGCCCCCCAGCTGGTCATCCTTGACCTTGATTTTTTACTGGTATCGGTTATGAACATCCGACCAAGTCACGACCGGGTACTCGACTAGGTTCTGCTTTAACTGTTTCGAAGCCACCGAGCTTCGTTCGTTCAAACCTTGCGTGAAGGCCTGTACCGCCCAGTCGTCGGAGACTGGTGGTAGTTCCATTCGTTCCATCTGGAATCGAGATACGAACTCTCATAACATCTCATTATCTCTCTATTTAATCTTGAAGACGTCGGATTTCCTTGTTGCTACTTTGATGGCACCAGCATGTGCCTTAATGAAAGAATCCGCTAACATGGCAAATGAATCTATCGAGTTTGGGGCCAGGTTGTGATACCACATCATTGCCCCTTTAGAGAGCGTTTCCCCGATCTTTTTCAGCAGGACGGACTCGATCTCGTCGTCCCTTAGGTCGTTGCCCTTTACCGCACAAGTGTAGGCGGTGACGTGCTCGTTGGGGTCCGACGTTCCGTTATACTTTGGGAGGTCGGGCATTCTGAACTTCTTTGGAATGGGTTTCGGGGCCGCTTCCTGTGGGAACGGATTCTGTACGAACTTCTTTGAGTCCACACCTTTCAAGATCGAGGACGCTCCTGGAATTTGGTCGACCCTGGAGTTGTAAGTCTCGACCTTCTTATCATTGGCTTCTATCATTTTATTGCCCGATTCGATCCTTCTGGTGAGGTCCTCGAGCATCTTTATGATGATGGGGTCGGCCATCGACCCGTTATTGCTCGATCTCTCCGGTACCTATTCGGCCGGGGGAGCTGTCCCCGGTGCTACTGTGCTAGGAGTTTTCTGGTGGCTTTGCAGCTGAGCAATAGCCAGCTGTTGTGCCTGCAACATTTCAAAAATAACATGAAGGCTAACCTCCAATTCTTCCCGGGCTGTGGTTTTCTTGGCTTCTTGTTGGTCGCCTTGGTGTATTCTCCTGTTAGTGTGGGAGCTTATTTCGACGTGTTGAGCGTCGTGCGAGACTTCGTCCACCGGAATTGGTCCTGGTGTGTCCTCAAGGTTTCGTGGTGGCTCACCAACACCTGGAACAGCCACACCATTCTCTTCGTGGTTCTCAAGGTTATTGTTTACTGAATCAGACATTCCAACCTGAAATCAAAGAACTTTGGACAAGAAAAGGCGTGAAGATAACTTGCGTTGTGTAATGGAACCAGCAAGAAAATAATCGCTATTATTTTTAGCCCCACGGTGGGCGCCAAACAGTTTACCGTGAAAATGGTAATATCAATTAAATTTGATACTCTAAGAATACGTGATCTATTTTTATGCCGGTTGTTTAGCAGTTGATGCTATGTGTGAGACTTAGAAAACAAATAAGAGTTGGGAATGGGGTGATAACCAAACCAATAGGTTGACAATCGGGGCCTCGAGCTTGTCGATTCGGGGGCCTCGAGGTCGATTCTGAGGCTCGACTGTGAGCTATCGAAGTTGATCGAAGTATGACTAACAGTTATGATGAAATCAAAGAAGGCTCTTTATGGCCAATGATAAGCAATAAATGATGAACAATAATGAAGATAGTAATGGAAGCAATAATATCAAGAGAATATGTAAGAGAGCGGAGAGAATGTTCTTTTATATTTCATATGGAGCAACTGAAGCAACAGACCCTTACAAAATGACAAGGATTCCCTTTATATAGGAGGGGAATCCCAACGTAGTACAAAGTGCATTAATTACATAGATATGGAGATGAAACAACTAAATGACGTCCTGATTTAGGTTCAGAGTAGCTCGCTAGACTGTGTCAGCCCTAGCCGTGTGCCTTGGGAACTCTCCATTTCCACCATTACCATGATCATTACTACCCTGAGGTTGAGTGTCGACGACCCTCGAGGGAGGATACTCGACCGCGGCCTCGAGCCTTCGAGGTGATCTTCCGAAGTGCCTTAATGACGAGAAATCGGACCCTCCGATTTCACCGTATACAAATATCCAAACACCCATTAACCCAGACCCAATACCCGTTTTTACCCGACCTAGATTCCTTCTTCAATCTTGGCCGTTGATCTTTCAAGATCAACGGCCCACATTCATCACACCCCCTTTAATTTAGCTCCCCCTAACCCTAACCCCTCATTCTCTCTAAACCGCCGCCTTCAAACTCCCTCCTCTCCTCCTCTTCTGAAACCCTAAGCGTTGTCACCCCAAATCCCCCTTCGATTCCAACCAGATATGAAATCCATCGATGATATTCTTACCTTATTCATCTTGTCTCCTTACTGGCTACCCGTTTTTGGTATTACATAATGGCTTGCCTAGAATGACAAGCAAATCTGGCAAAAATTGAACCAAATCTGGTTCAAAATCATTAATTTGTTGCTTATTCCGTCTGTGTTCATCATTTTTGATCTTTGAAAGTACGAATCTTTTCGTATCTCTCACTGACTCGACTTAACCCTAGGGTTAGGGTTTCAGACCTTCTTTAATTGAACCAAATCTGGTTCGATTTTATGTTTCTTTAGAATAACCTCCTGTCTATGTTCATTAATGACTCTTTGCCTTTATTTTTTTTTATCGATTTTATGGTTTACCTAAAATAAGGGCTTAGATCTTTCCAGATCTAATCTGGTTCTTGACTTTTTAATTATTTGTCCCTTAATCATTCCGTCTATATGTCTCTGTGCATCTTATTATAACCCTCTTTGTTAATTTCTGACTAATTTCCACTTAGCCTAAATTAGGGATTTTTTATTCTGCAAAATCAAACCAAATTTGTTTGACTCTTTAATTATTGTGTTAAAATCTCTGTCGATATGCCTATATGCATCTCTTTGCTTGTTATTATTGCCGATTTTGTATATTTTACCTAAAACTAGGGTTTGAGACTTTTTTCTTTCTCGTATGGTACTGATACCTTCCTTATTTCTAGTCAATCCACCATGCTTCTATTATTGCTTGCCTTATTTGATGTGAGACTGACTGTTAATTGATATTTTCCTTATTCTAAGTAGTACCTGCCTGATTACTTGTTAATTTACTAAACTCTGACTTCAATTGATTTTGGATTTATTTTTCTTTCCTTATTTGTGTATGTTTGATTTATTCCCTTATTTGTCTGCCTAATTGAATACTATTTAAACCCTTTCCCCTCTCCCCTTTTAGAACAAGACTCGAACTCTCATACTCTAACTAAAACTTTGTTCTTTTACTCTGATTCTGTGCTCATTGTTTCTGGTCTTGGCCGGCAGAAAGCCAAGGGCAAGTGATTCTGGAACTTAATTTTTGTATCATATCTACTTGCTTTCTTGCTTAACTGGTAAGCCCTAATCCCTTGTTGTTTCATTCTCCATGTTTTTTTATAGTCAGTGTTACTTGTATGGCATGTCTTGAACCTTACTAGTTTTTATGCTCCTATGACTCTCTTCTAATCTTATGGTTAATACTGTTAGTTTAAGATTAGAGATTTTGAATAATATGAATCCTCTTATAAGTTAGCTTAAATGTTCAATTTGCCCTGGCACACCGTTTGTTAATCATGTACCTGTTTTGAACCTTGCACTCTTAGGATACTACAAGCATGTAATTAGTTAATTTGTCCTAGTTTGTTACTCATGTGCCATGTCTGTTAATATGTCATGTGATGATCTGACTGCTTTGCCTAAGTTATTTCTGTGATTAAACAATGGTTGTCTTGAATGTCAGCATGCTCCCTTAGTGTAGTTAATTCTCTCTTTTGAATTAAATTGTTTGAAACTATGTACTCTGCAAACTTTGTTGTTCTTCTGAATGCAATTCTGTGTTCTAAACCTTGTTTCTTCTGAAATCAAATTGTTTTGAAATCTGACCCCAGTCTCTTTTATATGCTGATTTTTAAAACTTCCACTCTTAGTCCCTTAGGTTCTATCCTCAACCACCCCAGTGTGAGCACTGCTCAGTGTCCATGTGAGACTCATGTGAACTCTGACACATTGGGAACTGGTTCCTAATCTCTTTTAAATACACTTCTGAGTGCATGGTTCTGGTGTGAGCATTGCCCTGGGTCCCTGAGGCCCTTGGGAACTTTGACACACTGGAAATCTGGTTCTATATGTGCTATGAGAGAATCACTCATGTTTTGGCTATGCTGTACCTATGAAATGAGCCTCAAAGTTGATTGGTGTGAAGGCCTGGTTCCTAGGTTCAGTTGGGCTTAATGAAGGCTCCCTATAGTTTATCTTACTACTATTTAAGTTTGTAAAAAACAGATTCTGGGGTATATAGTGAAATTGGGAAGGGTCTTTATTCTCTTTAGGCAATCCTGGTAGAAATCCTGCCAATAGGGTTTCATTTGCTCTGTTACTCATGTTTTACCTCATATCTATTGAAATCGTGTGAGTGATGTCCTATGCTTGCATATTAGAAATCCTGCCTATAGGAAATTAAATTGCACTAAAAATCCTGCCTATAGGTTGTATCAACATGTCCAACAAACATATGTTAGCAATCATGCCTATAGGACCTCAATGTTGATCTAACTGTTTTTCCCTTCTGGCAATGTGTATAACTTCTGCTTGTATCATGCTTAATAGATATCATGCCTATAGGATTAAAATCAATTTCGAACCTAGAGATCATGCCTATAGGATTTACGTCAGTTCGACATTAGAGATCATGCATATAGGATTCCATTAATTGGTTCTGAGTATAATTGCCACTGTTAATCACATAGACAGTATGCCTATAGGACTTAATAACAATTTTGGATCTGTAACTGTGATTAATTACTGTCTGAGATACCTAGACGATATTCAGTAGGCAAATAATAGGTCCTAATACCCGCTTTAACGAAGTTGCTTCTATATGACACTGCTCGCCTATTTTCTCACATATATATCCTGTCTATAGGATTCTGCAGATTTATAAAACCTGCTAATTAATTGTGTGCATCTGCTGTTTATGTGCGGAGGTTAACATGAGCCCATATTTGCTTTATACTTGCAAGTCCTAACATGTTTTGTTTGTCGCCTAGTCTTTTACATTTTGAGCAACCTAGGCTTATTCTAGAACTATCCCAAATAGAGGTCCTAATACCTCCAGGTCCATAGGTAAGGGACGGGTAGTGCACGCATAGGAACGAACTAGAATCAATTAGAGCACTTTAGGTAACAACTTAAAGATAGTAATTGGGTAGCAGGAGATGATAGTCTGTGCCCGTTGAACAATATGAGTAACACCCCGATGCGAGGGAGTTACGAAGTATTATTTATGTTGCACGGGGTAATCCTTTAGGCTAAAAAACTTAGGACCCCCATCCCAATTAAATAATGCTCTCGCTTCTTTATTAGACTAATTCATAAGCTAAGTTCATTCGCGACCCACAGTTGTGGACCTCGAGGGGTGCCTAACACCTTCCCCTCAAGGTAATTTCGAGCCCTTACCCGATCTCTGGTGATGTAAACTGGTAACATGAGTTATCTGCTCTAGGTGCCCTAACGCACCTTAATCCGTTAGGTGGTGACTCTAACCAATTACTTTTTCCTACTCTCTCAAAGGAGTCATCAAAATGTCGAATCCCGATTTCGCGAGAAAAAGGGGGGCTGGGGATATCCTTAGGCTAGTACCTGAAAATCGCACTACCAGGGGGTTTCTGATGATGATGGGTTTGAGAAAGAATGATGACTTGGAGTGCTTGAAGAAGTCCTACATACCATTCGACTTCCTCTATGGACGATATGGACACAGCAAATCTTGCCGTATCTTTCATGATGAATTCTCCATCACCTCTCTGGGTTGGACTCATCGTAGGGTTTTTGTATTCATCGTCTACTTTCTAGGTATGATAGTCTTCCCAAGCCAAGGGGACAGAATTCACACCAGGCTGGCCATTATAACCAAAGCTTTAATGGAGGGAATTGAGGGACAAACCTATACTATTGTTCTGATGATTATAGCAGACATATACCGGGCTCTGGATCGTTGCAACAAAGGTTCAAACATTTTGAGGGTTATAACCTGCTACTGTAGATTTGGTTGTTAGAACATCTTCAGAGAGGTCAATACCGCCAAGAGTTTCCACGAAGACCATAGAACGATCACATAGCTTTCCACCATCTTAAAAGAATGACCTTTATCTCAGACAAGTTTGCACAGCCAGAGAATGCTACAAAATGGGCATAGTTTTTTAGCAATTTGACCGAGGACCAGGTTCACTGGATGTTCGAGTGGTTCCCTACTAATGAATTCATCATCAGATCCAGGGATGTTCCGCATTTGGTGTTGATTGGGTTAGGGGGAATACATCCCTATGTTCCTATCAGGGTCATGAGACAAGCTGGTAGAAAACAAGTCATACCACGAGTCTCCAAAATGAGTCATTACAGAGCCGATTTTCAGGGTGATGCCATTCCATACAAATATGAGGCCCAGCATATGTGGCACTTGAAGATTATCGTGGAAAAGGATACTATCGAGCCAGATCGATATCACTTAGATCATGTGTACTTCTACCCATCATGGTTAGAAGATAACATAGCAGGAGCCAGGGGTTGGTCAAGGAAACAGGGTCATAGATGAAGCTGCTGAAGCACAAGTGAAATATGAGAGGCTACGCAAGAGAGTCCTTGAATACGAAGCCAGGCATTTGGAACAACACAAGTTCGACATGGAGTTAATTAACGAGTGGAAGGAAATGGCTACAAGATCGACAGAAAGACTGGAATATTTGGAGCAGGGTCTAATGGAACTGGAAGGAAAGATGAGGAAAAGGGTCGCAGACTGTCAGAATGCAGAGGGCAACAAGGGAGGACACCTTGCAAGGGCGTACTTACTGTTGGACATGCACGACCTGGGGAATTTGATTGACGGCGCCAAGAAGGTCCCTCCGGGACCAAGTAGATTAGGTTTATCTGTCTCTTGAACCATTTTTGAATTCGAATGTAATAAGGCATATGCCATTAGTAACTCGAATGTAATAATGCATATTGTCGTTTTAGGTTCGTCTTATTTATTACATTAATGAAATGAGGCATTTATCAGCATTAAATCTCTCCAAATTTACTTGTCGCTAGGCTTACCTCGCGCATAACGAGGTTCCCCAAATTAGGACGCGAATTTGCATTCCTGCAATACGTGTTTCAATACTGCAAATACTTTTCTGAATCCTTACTGACTTGTTTACCTTTTTGCATTTTTATTTATTTTGATTATTCCCATCCCCTAAGGTTGGTTCGCACATACTGGCATCATCACCATATCACACCAGATCTAGAGGCCCTCCACCTCCTCCTCTTCCAAGTAATCCGAAAAGCAAGGGAAAAGCTAAGATGGATGATATGAGTGGTATCCGGAAAGACAAACGCTGCACATGCTGAGAATATTGAAACTTCAGACGGTCGGAGTACTCCGGCCCAGAATGATTTGGTCCTACGATTGGAACAGAAAATACTGGAATTGCAAGGGGAACTTGAGCAGGTCCACAACTTGGCAAACCTCTCCCTTACCCTAAACGTCGTAGATATTAACCAGCAAAATGCTCAAAACCCAGCACCTCCTCAAAACACACCAAACCAACGTCCGCGAAATTATCCCGCACCCCATCAATACGCAACACCTACCCAAAATCCTAATCCTCCGCCCGTACCTACACCTCCTCAACACCAGCATCTCCCAACTCAATACCCACAAACCACTTACCATACTCATTAGAATATCCCCACAACCTATCCCTGATCCGCAAAATTCAACTAATGATCACCACTACACTCAAACCCCCGACACCCACCAAAACAATCCCATATACGTAGAAACCTTACCCCACTCCGCTCAACCAATCTCATACACACCAGAATCCGCCGAGAAGGACCAGCTCATTAAGAACATGGCGGAGGAGTTCAAGAAGCTCACAAGCCGAGTCCAGGGTGTTGAAGGAGGCAAAGGAATTGAGGGTTTGAATTATGAAGATCTATGCATTCAGCCAGACGTAGAACTGTCGGAGGGTTACGAACCTCCCAAGTTCGAGATGTTCGACGGAACAGGTGACCCAAAGGTACATTTAAGGACGTACTGTGACAAGCTCGTGGGAGTTGGGAAAGATGAAGGAATTTGCATGAAGCTATTCGTGAGGAGTCTTACTGGAGACGCCCTATCTTGGTATATCAGACAGAATCCCAAGAAGTGGGTTAACTGGGTAAGCATGGCGTCGGACTTCATGGACCGATTCAGATTTAACCCAGAGAATACATCGGACGTCTTCTACATACAGAACCTCAAGAAGAAACCAACGAATACTTTCCGCGAGTATGCTACTCGATGGAGGTCAGAAGATGCAAAGGTTAGGCCGGCAATAGAGGAAAAGCAGATGAACAAATTCTTCGTCAGGGCCCAGGATCCACAATACTATGAAAGGTTAATGGTCATCGAAAATCACAAATTCTCCGACATCATCAAACTCGGGGAAAGGATTGAAGAAGGGATCAAAAGAGGGATGGTAACTAATTTTGAGGCATTGTAGGCTACGAACAAAGCATTACAGTCAGGGGGTATATCAAAGAAGAAAGAAGTAGGGGCAGTGATGGTAGCCCAAGGTCCAAAATCCCCACTCACATACCAAACACCCCCCACCTACATACCAACCTTCACCTCCCAGATATTCTCAACCCAATACCGCCTATCACACTTATAACACCCAGCCAGCCTGTTACCATTCACCTCCAACTCGTCAAAACTATCAAAAACCCAGACCCAATTTTGATCGCAGGCCGCCCAGATAATACACCCCTATTGCTGAGCCCATTGACCAGCTATATGAAAGACTGAAGGCTACCGGATATGTCACCCCTATTCCCCCAGTCGCCATGGAAAACTCCTCCCAATGGGTCAACCGGAACAAAACATTTGCGTACCATTCCGGCATGAAGGGGCATACTATTAATGAATGCCGCAATCTGAAAGACAAGATTCAAACCCTAATTGATACCAAAGTCACACAAGAAAAGGAGGTCGCACCCAATGTCCGCAACAATCCCCTCCCAGATCATAGGGGTGAAGGAGTAAATGTGATAGAAACTGATGAAGAATGGGATCTTGAAGGGTCAATTGGGATTATTCGGGAAGGTGACGACCCTCAGAAGCCTGCAGTCACACTCACTCCTATTGTGGTACAGATACAACAACAGGTCGAAGTTGAAATAGCAATATCAGTTCCATTCGAAATTGAAGTGACAGCACCTGCAAATACACCTACTCCATTTGAAGTAGAAGTAGCCACACCCGTCACTGTGACGGTAGCATCCATACCACCCTTCAATTCCAACGCCATACCTTGGGATTATGTTGCCGAAGCTAGGAGAAAAGGAAAAGCAAAAATGGAAGAGTCTGGTGCTGCACAGGGGATGACCAAAACTGGAAGGATCTATACACCCAAAAATTTGGGAGGAACAAGCAAGGAAGCTGCTGCCAAACAACCCATCATTGAAACTGGTCCAGATGATCTCTGGAGGAAAGTACAGGCAAGAGAATACTCTGTTGTTGACCATCTGAACAAAACCCCTGCTCAGATTTCCATTCTGTCGCTGCTACAGAATTATGAGACGCATAGGAAGGCGTTAATGAAAGTGTTGAATGAAGCTTACGTGGCCAACAACATCACCAGTGGAGAAATGGCCAACATAGGGGTATGCATTCGAATCGGTTTATCGATAAATCGATTTGATTATTTGTTACCGGTTTATCGATATCCGTTTATCGATTTTTCGATTTCGAAATTTTCCTTGTCGATTTATCGATTTCGATTTTGATTTTGTCCACTTCGGTTATCGGTTTATCGATAAACCGATAAGATATACTAAAAAGACAAAAAAAATTTTTTACCCTTATTCTATAATACCCTTTCATTTACCCTAAGTCCCTAACCCTATTATTTCCTCTACCACATTTAAGGAATGATCATATTAAAGCTCAAGGGAATGAAGTTCAAATTAATGGAAAACAAAATTAACCGTGAAAATGTATTTTGTTTTTTTATACCGTTGGAGTGTTGGTGGCATACATTTGATCCCTTACTTTAGTTTCGTTGCATGTGCTTGTTGACACAATTTTTATGTTATAAGCATATGTACAAATCGATAAGTAATTATCAATAAGGGTCAAAATTGAATCGATAAATCGAATGCACACCCCTAGGCCAACATGGTGGGGCAAGTGCTGGAAAGTCACAAGATCACCTTTCACGAAGATGAATTACCACCTGAAGGACTAAGTCACAACAGAGCACTGCACATCACGGTACAATTTGAGGACAAATTCATCGCTAGAGTCCTAATAGATGGGGTTTCAAGCCTTAACATTTGTCCGTTGACTACTCTGAAAAGGTTGGGTAAAGATTTCCATGAGATACGAGCAGGGAGTATGAATGTAAAAGCATTTGATGGGTCTCAAAGGGCCACAATTGGGAAAATCAAACTTTGTTTGCAAATGGGCCCGACTTGGTTCGATGTTGAGTCTCAAGTATTGGACATATATGCTACGTACAATCTTTTACTGGGACGACCTTGGATACATGCCGCTGGAGCTGGAGCTTCTACACTACACCAGGCCGTGAAGTTCAAATGGAACCATCAGGAGGTAATCATTCATGGAGATGGAGGTAATCTCATTTACACCAGTCAAACCGTCCCGATTGTCGAGAATAGAAGAAAGTTGGGTGGAGAAACTTATCACCGCATCAAGAGTGTCAATGCAATTGAGAAAGATAAATGGTGGAGTAGCAAAATAGAAAGCATACTGGCATGGTCAGGGTATGAACCCGGTAAAGGTCTCAGTAAGAATCTTCAGGGCATCACTAAGCCAATACAACTGAAACGTCACGGTACCACCTTTGGACTTGGGTATCAGTATACCTAGCAGGAGTATGATGATTGGTCGCCACCATGGAGTGGTCCCTATTACCCTCTTGAGCAGCCAGTGCCGCATCTGAGTCAGACCTTTCATCAAGCCAATACAATATGGGGATCTGCAGAAGAGGAAGCTTTGCTGGGCTAAGGAATCTATTTCTGGATGATGAACACATGAAATGCAATGCAATAGTTGAGGGGGAGGAAGAAGAAGAAGACCTCACCATTCAGACCATGGAGAAGGGAGATGTTCTCAAGAATTGGACTGCTGCACCATCCCGAGCCTGTCGAGTTCCTGGGTAGCCTGGCAATTAGCATGATCTGCGTTTAAAAGCCATTTTAAGCATGTAAGATATTTCCAGTATTTTGCTTAAAGACGCATCTTGTTTCGAAATAATTGCTCGAGTCATTAAGCCGTACCTGTTTTGATGCTTTCGAAATTTAATTAATGCATTGTTATTTTAGTATTTGTTACTATCTTTTACATTTTTCCTCTACAGCATTATTATTACTTATCCTGATGAATCAACGACTGTGACATGTAATGAGATGATGCGACATAAGGATAGTGACTCGGAAGAAGAAGATGAGATACCCGAGGAAGTTATCAGAGAAGTTGAGAATTTCGAGGATAAACCTTAGTCAAACCTGGACGAAACCGAGGCAATCAATTTGGGAGATTCTGAAAACATCAAGGAAACTCGCATAAGTATTCACCTGTCACCGTCAGAGAAGAAAGAATACACTCGTTTCCTGAAATAATATGAGGATATTTTTGCATGGTCATATGATGACATGACCGGATTGAGCACATCCATAGTGGCTCATAAGTTGCCTACCATTCCAATGTGTCCGCCAGTGAAGCAGAAACTCAGAAAGTTCAAACCGGACATGAGCCTAAAAATCAATGAGGAAGTCACTAAGCAGATCAAAGCCAAAGTCCTCATGGTAGGTTAGTACCCAACCTGGTTAGCCAAAAGCGTACCGGTTTCGAAAAAAGATGGGAAAGTCAGGGTGTGTGTTAACTATTGTGATTTAAACAGAGC
The DNA here is from genome assembly GCF_001879085.1 of Nicotiana attenuata. Lineage (NCBI taxonomy): Eukaryota > Viridiplantae > Streptophyta > Magnoliopsida > Solanales > Solanaceae > Nicotiana > Nicotiana attenuata. The sequence continues at coordinate 173,867 of NW_017671522.1, forward strand.
GAGTCCCAAGGACGATGTCCCACTGCCAATTATACACATTCTGATTGACAATTGCGCCAAGCATGAACTCTAATTCTTTGTAGATTGCTTCGCAGGTTATCATCACATTTGGATGGACAAAGAAGATGCAGAGAAAACAACTTTCATTACACCATAGGGGGTGTATTGCTACAAAATAATGCCATTCGGTTTGAAGAATGCTGGGGCCACCTATATGAGAGCCATGACAAGCATCTTCCATGATATGATACACAAGGAAATAGAGGTATATGTTGACGATGTCATCATCAAATCCAAGAGGGCCACAGATCACATATCAGACTTGAGGAAGTTCTTTAACAAGCTATGGAAGTACAATTTAAAACTGAACTCCACAAAATGTGCATTTGGGGTTCTTGGAGGAAAATTATTGGGATTCATCGTCAGCCACCGAGGAATCGAGTTGGACCCATCAAAGGTTAAAGTTGTCCAAGAGTTACCACCACCGAAGAGCAAGAAGGACGTGATGAGTTTCCTGGGACGCCTCAATTACGTCAGTGCTTCATAGCACAGTCCACAGTAATATGTGAACCCATCTTCAAAATGTTGAAGAAGGATGTTGAAACCAGTTGGAATGAAGATTGTCAAAAGGCTTTTGACAAAATTAAGGAATAACTGTCCACGCCACCAGTCCTAGTCCCGTCGGAACCCGCGAGACCTTGTCCTACTAGATGGGGCTTTCGGTTGCGTTTTGGGACAACATGACGAGACAGGAAGAAAGGAGCAAGCCATATATTACTTGAGTAAGAAGTTCACACCTTGTGAATCACGATGCTCTCTGCTAGAACACACTTGTTGTGCTTTGACATGGACAGCTCAGAAATTGAGGCATTACTTCTGTGCCTATACAACATACCTCATATCAAGGATGGATCCTCTGAAGTACATCTTTCAGAAGCCTATGCCTACCGGGAAGTTAGCCAAGAGGAAAATATTGCTGAGTGAGTTCGATATCATCTATGTAACTCAGAAGGCAGTCAAAGGACAAGCGTTGGCAGACCATCTTGCTGAAAATCCTGTAGGAGGAGAATACGAACCACTAAAAATGTATTTTCCTGACGAAGAAGTGTCATTCATAGGAGAGGACATTGCTAAAGCCTACAACGGTTGGAGAATGTTTTTCGGAGCTGCAAACTTCAAAGGAGAGGGTATTGGAGAAGTTTTGGTGTCGAAAATCGGTCAGCACTACCCGGCGTTCGCAAAACACAGGTTTCCATGCACCAATAATATGGCTGAGTATGACGCCTGCATATTAGGGCTCAATTTGGCTGTCGACATGAATGTTCAGGAACTGCTAGTAATCGGTGACTCGGACCTGCTGGTGCATCAGGTACAAGGAGAGTGGGCTATGAAAAATAGCAAGATACTGCCACATCTTCATCACATACAAGAGATGATGAAGAGGTTCACAAAGATAGAGTTCTGGCATCTCCCCAGAATCCAGAATGAATTTGCAGACGCATTGGCCACCCTATCCTCAATGATACAACATCCAAACAAGAATTTCATCGATCTCATTCCGGTGAGAATCCACAATCAGCCGACATACTATGCTCATGTCAAAGAAGAAACAGATGGAAATCCATGGTTCCACGACATCAAGAAATATTTGGTGAAAGGAGAGTACCCAGAGCAGGAGAACCATACTCAGAAACGCACACTGCGTAGGCTGTCCAATCACTTCTTCCAAAGAGGAGGAATTTTGTATAGGAGAACATCTGATCTAGGACTATTAAGGTGTGTTGACGCCAAAGAAGTTTCCAAATTGCTCGAGGAAATACATGCCGGAACCTACGGTCCACATATGAACGGTTTTGTTCTATCCAAGAAGATACTCAGACCCGGATACTTTTGGATGACTATGGAAATAGATTGCATCCGGTACGTCCAGAAATTCCACCAATGCAGATACATGCAGATATGATACGAGTGCTGCCGAACGAACTCAATGCAACAAGTGCCCCTTGGCCTTTTGCTGCCTGGGGAATGGATGTCATTGGTCCGATCGAACCCGCTGCTTCAAACGGGCACAGGTTCATTTTAGTGGCTATCGATTACTTCACAAAATGGGTAGAGGCTGTATCTTACAAAGCTATAACCAAGAAAGTCGTCGCAGATTTTGTCAGGGATCGTATTGTTTGTCGATTCGGGCTTCCCGAGTCCATCATCACTGATAATGCCACCAATCTCAAAAGTGATCTGATGAAAGCCATGTGTGAAACTTTCAAAATCAAGCACAAAAACTCCACGGCATACAGGCCTCAAATGAACGGAGCCGTGGAAGCTGCCAACAAGTACATCAAGAAGATACTGAGGAAAATGGTAAAAAATCACAAGCAATGGCACGAGAAGTTACCATTCGCCTTATTGGGATGCCGTACCACAGTCCGCACATCAACTGGGGCAACTCCCTATTTGCTGGTTTATGGTACCGAAGCTGTCATTCTCGCCGAGGTAGAAATTCCTTCTTTGAGGATCATACAAGAAGCCGAACTTAGTGACGCAGAATGGATAAGGAGCCACTATGAGAAAAAGGATGAATGCAGTGTGTCATTGTCAGCTTTAGCAGAACAGAATGTCCAGAGCTTTCAACAAAAGGGTCAAACCAAGACAATTCACACCGAGGCAGCTGGCGCTGAAGTGAATCTTCCTGCATCAAGATGAAGCCAAAGGGAAATTTTCACCTTAACTGGCAAGGTCCTTACATGGTTCACAGGGTACTAACAGGAGGAGCACTCATACTTGTAGAAATGGACGGACAAATTTAGCCAAAACCTATCAATTCAGACGCAGTCAAGAGATACTATGTTTAGATTGTTTACATTTCTTCATCTGATGTAACTGAACTACTCTTGACCTGATTCCTGTTTAAGAGGGGATACGTAGGTAGCCATGTGGGTCCGGTCACATCTTAATAAAATCTTCATTTTCCCAGAACCAGAAACTAGGGTAGAATTTTGAGGAGTACCCTCAAAATTCCGCAGCAAGTCCAGCCGATGTCATCATATGTAAGACAGTCAGAAGATCGGTTAAGTAACTGGGGCAGAATTTTGAGGAGGACCCTCAAAATTCTAATGCAAAGAAGCCGCAATGTCTCTAAAAGTGTCGCGGTCATTAGTTTATCTAATTTAATTGATATTATATACCACTATGTTTTCTAAAATAACTCTATTTCATCAAATAAGTGCATATTTTTCGAAAACTTTATTTCTATGGCAGCCAGGTGTTACCCAGGGTAACTCGAACAGGATCTCCATAGCAAAGCAAAGCAAAAGCAGCGGACAAAGGCACAAACCAACCTCCCCCGAAAAACTCACGATTTTTCTTTGAATGCAGGAACAAGGAATAACCACAAGTACGTGCGCCTTAAAATCATAACCTTCATGAAAACCAGACCACCAAGCACAAATATATCTCCAGCTGAGGAATTTTTTGCTCCTATTTGCTATTTGCTCATTGCATGAGAATAAGCATTGTCTCCTCCTTTTGCATGAGGCTAAGCCCTGCCTCCCCATTTGCATAAGGCTAAGCATTGCCTTCCACTGCATGAGACTAAGCACTGTCTCCTCCTTTTGCATGAGGCTAACCTGCCTCCCTATTTGCATAAGGCTAAGAATTGCCTTCTCTTTGCATGAGACTAAGCAATGTCTCCTCCTTTTGCATGAGGCTAAGCCATGCCTCCCTATTTGAATATGGCTAAGCATTGCCTTCTCTTTGCATGAGACTAAGCATTGTCTCCTCCTTTTGCATGAGGCTAAGACTTGCCTCCCTATTTGCATAAGGCTAAGCATTACCTTCTGTTTGCATGAGAATAAGCTCTGTCTCGATTATTACATGAGGCTAAGCCCTTCCTCCCCAATTGCATAAGGCTAAGCTCTGCCTTCCCATCGCATGAGACTAAGCATTGTCTCCTCTATTTGCATGAGGCTAAGCCCTGCCTCCCCAATTGCATAAGGCTAAGCTCTGCCTTCCCATTGCATGAGACTAAGCATTGTCTCCTCTTCTTGCATGAGGCTAAGCCCTGCCTCCCTATTTGCATAAGGCTAAGCATTGCCTTCTCTTTGCATGAGACTAAGCCATGTATCAAATCTTGCATGAGGCTAACCCCTGCCTCCCAAATTGCGTAAGGCTAAGCTCTGCCTTCCTATTACATGAGACTAAGCATTGTCTACTTTTCTTGCATGAGGCTAAGCCCTGCCTCCCTTATTTGCATAAGGCTAAGCACTGCCTTCCATCGCATGGGACGAAGCCTTGTCTCCCTTTCTCACATGAGGCTAAGCATTGCTTCCCCATCTGCATAAGGCTAAGCTCTGTCTTTCCTCGTCTAATGATCGGACATTACCGTATCTGAAACCTAGCACTATTTTACCTTTTCTAGGGCTATGCTCTGTCCCGATCCTATACAAGACTAAGCCCTGTCTTGTTTTGCTCATATGCATCACCATGTCTCTGTCCGAAGGCGTCATAGTCCGAAGACATCATCCTCATAGCCTCAAGACACCATGTCATGGCATGAGGATCCCTCAATATCGCACATCATTATTCAAAGGCGTCATGGTTCGGAGGCACCATTCTCATGTCCCGAGAACATCATTTCATTGCCTGCAAATCTCTTATCTCATGATTCATGGCCCGGGACGTCATCCTCACTGTCCAAGACAACCTTCATGGTCCAAAGGGAATTTGCATCATGTTTAAATTCTTGCAATAATCGATATATATTAGCAAGCATCATGTTTTAAGTTTTGCAGGTAACTCAAGAGTTAACCGTTCTTCAAATAGGAGCAACCTTCGCTCCGGTTTCCGCTCATACCGCTCATACCCGATCAGTGTTCCAGACGTAACCGACTGCCCATCAATTACTCACATTTACTCTATGACCGTTCAGATATCTGCCCTGTGATACATCCGTTACACTTCAGATTCACATTCATAACTCCGCATAAATCCATCCGATACTATCCTTCCCGAAAGAACCTTTCCGAAACACACGACTATTCATATAATAATTCCATCGGTTTCATTCACTGTTGGGTCCAGAACTACACACGTCCTGGTTCCTGTAGAACCAGGGATATGTAGGCAGCTCAGAGATAATGGTGCGGCCTATATTTTTCAAAACATCCCATTCGGTCAAAATAGGTCATCATTTCTTTACCCGACAACTCTTTCATCCTTCCCGGGTAAAGAGGGGCAGCTGTTGATACCCAATTTTTCCCTCATATATTTCAAAAATGCATGTATACCTTCAAAATAGTGCACGAGCATCACCAAGTATTTTTCCATAATTTTCAAAGACTTTTATACAATTTATTCCTATATTTTTATATAAATAATTATTAATTGCATCACAAATAATTTTATAATGATTTATTATTTAATGTTTTTATCATTTATACCCATGTTAAGATTTAAATATTTTTATATATACTTATTTTGCATCCTTAGGCTAAAATTTCATATTTTGCAATAATAGCCCATATATATGCATAATTATATTATTTACACAAAAAATGACTTTTTTTATTTTTATAATGTTAAGTAATTATTTTAAATCATTTTCATGCACAAGTGATATTTTTATTAATTATTAATTATTTTTTATAAATTATTTACTGATTTAATTGGATATTTAAAATCTAGCCCTTTTTCTTAATTAATTTCGGACCTATACACTACCCATTACCCCAGCCCAATACCCTAATACCCAATACCCAAATACCTATTAACCCAGACCCAAAACCCATTTTTACCCGACCCAGATCCCTCCTTCAATCTTGGCCGTTGATCTTTCAAGATCAATGGCCCACATTCATCACACCCTTTTAATTTAGCTCCCCCTTACCCTAACCCCTCATTCTCTCTAAATCGCCGCCTTCAAACTCCCTCCTCTCCTCCTCTTCTGAAACCCTAAGCGTCGTCACCCCCAATCCCCCTTCGATTCCAACTAGATATGTAATCCATCGATGATATTCTTACCTTCTTCATCTTGTCTCCTTACTGGATACCCGTTTTTGGTATTATATAATGGCTTGCCAAGAATGGCAAGCAAATCTGGCAAAAATCGAACCAAATCTGGTTCAAAATCTTTAATTTGTTACTTATTCCGTTTGTGTTCATTATTTTTATCTTTGAAAGTACGAATCTTTCCGTATCTCTCACTGATTCGACTTAACCCTAGGGTTAGGGTTTTAGACCTTCTTTAATTGAACTAAATCTGGTTCGATTTTATGTTTCTTCTGAATAACCTCCTGTCTATGTTCATTATATGACTCTTTGCCTTTATTGTTTTTATCGATTTTATGGTTTACCTAAAATAAGGGCTTAGATCTTTCTAGATCTAATCTGGTTCTTGACTTTTTAATTATTTTTCCCTTAATATTTCCATCTATATGTCTCTGTGCATATTATTATAACCCTCTTCGTTAATTTCTTACTAATTTCCACTTAGCCTAAATTAGGGATTTTTGATCCTGCGAAATCAAACCAAATCTGTTTGACTCTTTAATTATTGTGTTAAAATCTCTGTCTATATGCCTATATGCATCTCTTTGCTTGTTATTACTGCCGATTTTGGATATTTTACCTAAAACTAGGGTTTGAGACTTTTTCCCTTCTCGTATGGTACTGATACCTTCCTTATTTCCAGTCAATCCACCATGCTTCTATTATTGCTTGCCTTATTTGCCGTGAGACTGACTGTTAATTGATATTTTCCTTATTCTAAGTAATACCTGCCTGATTACTCATTAATTGACTGATCACTAGATTGATTTATTTTTCTTTCCTTATTTGTGTATGTTTGATTTATTACCTTATTTGTCTGCCTAATTGAACACTATTTAAACCCTTTCCCCTCTCCCCTTTTAGAACAAGACTCGAACTCTCATAATCTCACTAAAAATTAGTTCTTTTACTATGATTCTGTGCTCATTGTTTCTGGTCTTGGCCGGCTGAAAGCCAAGGGCAAGTGATTATGGAACTTAATTGTTGTATCAATCTACTTGCTTTCTTGCTTAACTGGTAAGCCCTAATCCCTTGTCGTTTCATTCTCCATGTTTTTTTATAGTTAGTGTTACTTGAACGGCATGTCTTGAACCTTACTACTTTTTATGCTCCTATGACTCTCTTCTAATCTTATGGTTAATACTGTTAATTTAAGATTTGCTATTTTTAATAATATGAATCCTCTTATAAGTTAGCTTAAATGTTAAATTTGTTCCGGCACACCGTTTATTAATCCTGTACCTGTTTTGAACCTTGCACTCTTAGGATACTACAAGCATGTAATTAGTTAATTTGTCCTAATTTGTTACTCATGTGCCCTGTCTGTTAATATGTCATGTGATGATCTGACTACTTTGCTTAAGTTATTTCTGTGATTAAACAATGGTTGTCTTGAATGTCAGCATGCTCCCTTAGTGTAATTAAGTCTCTCTGTTGAATTAACCTGTTTGAAACTATGTACTCTGCAAACTTGGATGTTCTTCTGAATGCAATTCTATGTTCTAAACCTTGTTTCTTCTGAAATCAAATTGTTTTGAAATCTTCCCCCACTCCCTTTTATATGCTGATTTTTAAAAACTTCCACTCTTAGTCCCTTAGGTTCTATGCTCAACCACCGCAGTGTGAGCACTGCTCAAGGTCCATATGAGACTCCTATGAACTCTGATACACTGGGAAATGGTTCCTAATCTCTTTTAAAAACACTTCTGAGTGCATGGTTCTGGTTTCAGCATTGCCCTGGGTCCCTGAGGCCCTTGGGAACTTTGACACACTGTAAATCTGGTTCTATATGTGCTATGAGAGAATCACTCATGTTTTGGCTATGTTATACCTATGAAATAAGCCTCATAGTTGATTGGTGTGAAGGCCTGGTTCCCAGGTTCAGTTGGGCTTAATGAAGGCTCCATATAGTTTATCTTACTACTATTATGTAATTTATTCATTTACTCTGGCTTGTAATAAGTTTGTAACAAACAGATTTTGGGGTATATAGTGAAATTGGGAAGGGTCTTTATTCTCTTTGGGCAATCTGGGTAGAAATCCTGCCTATAGGACCTCAATGTTGATCTAACTGTTTTTCCCTTCTGGCAATGTGTATAACTTCTGCCTGTATCACTACTTAATAGATATCATGCCTATAGGATTAAAACCAATTTCGAACCTAGAGATCATGCCTGTAGGATTTACGTCAGTTCGACACTAGAGATCATGCCTATAGGATTCCATTAATTGGTTCTGAGTATAATCGCCACTGTTAATCACTTCGACAATATGCCTATAGGACTTAATAACAATTCTGGATGTGTAAATGTGATTCATTACTGTCTGAGATACCCAGACGATATTCAGTAGGCAAATAATAGGTCCTAATACCCGCTTTAACGATGCTGCTTCTATATAACACTGCTCGCCTATTTTCTCACATATATATCCTGTCTATAGGATTCTGCAGATTAATAAAACCTGCTAATTAATTGCGTGCATTTGCTGTTTATGTGCGGAGGTTAACATGAGCCCATATTTGCTTTATACTTGCAAGTCCTAACATGTATTGTTTATCGCCTAGTCTTTTACATTTTGAGCTACCTAGGCTTAGTCTAAAACTATCCCAAAATAGAGGTTCTAATACCTCTAGGGCCATAGGTAAGGAACGGGTAGTGCACGCATAGGAACGAACTAGAATCAATTAGAGTGCTTTAGGTAACAACTTAAAGATAGTAATCGGGTAGCAGGAGATGATAGTCTGTGCCCGCTGAATAATATGAGTAACACCCCGACTCGAGGGAATTACGAAGTATTATTTATGTTGCATCGGGTGATCCTTTAGGCTAAAAAACTTAGGAACCCCATCCCTATTAAATAATCCTCTCGCTTCTTTATTAGACCAATTCATAAGCTAAGTTCATCCGGGACCCAAAGTTGTGGACCTCGAGGGGTGCCAAACACCTTCCTCTCAAGGTAATTTTGAGCCCTTACCCGATCTCTGGTGGTGTAAACTGGTAACATGAGTTATCTACTATAGGTTCCCTAACGCACCTTAATCTGTAAGGTGGCGACTCTAACCAATTCCTTTTTCCTACTCTCTCAAAGGAGTCATCAAAATGTCGAAACCCGATTTCGCGAGAAAAAGGGGGCGCGACATACCTCGGGAGATCTCCTTGCATATTTACTTTTGGGACTACAAGACGGCATCTCGGAAGATCCCCTGTTGTTTTATCGTGGTGTGCTGTGCTGCAATTTTTCTGTGGTTTTCTCTTGGTTAAATTTCCAGACTCATATTACACGGCTATTTTCTTCTGCATTATTTATTATATATATACCAGTAGGCCCTGACCTGCCCTCGTCACTGCTCGACCGAGGTTTGCCTTTTCACTTACTAGGTACTGCTATGGTGTACTTGTGCTACTCTCTAGTACATGAGCAGTGAGATTGTGGAGACTTCAAGGTATATCTGCCGTGTCCGCAGACCTTGGAGCCTGTCACGACCTAGAATTCCACCATCGGGATCGTGATGGCGCCTAACATCGCACTCGCTAGGCAAGCCAACGTTAGAGTTTTATTCAACTTTTTCCTTTACATTTCATAGATTAAAATTAAAAAAACTATATCAAGTCGAAATAAATGCGGAAGTACGTAAATAACCTGTTATCTATATACTATTAACAATACCATAACTATTACTATCCAGAAACTGGTGTCACAATCCACGAACATACTATGAATTACTACAAAAACCGGTCTAAAAGAAATTACAACTGTTTGAAACGAAGGAAAAACGGAAATGTAGAAATGTAGAAGGGGACGCTAGGGCCTATGGACACGAACGGGACTACCTTGGGTCTCCAAACTGTGAACCCACAGCAAATCTCTATATCAGCCACTGCCTGCTCCGAAATCTGCACAGAAAGTGCAGAGTGCAACATCAGTACAACCGACCACATGTACTGGTAAGTGTCGATCCTAACCTTGAAGAGGTAGTGACGAGGCTACGGTGGGGCAATAACAATATAACCTGCATACAGTATGTAATAAAGCGAAAATAAGAAATATGGGACAAAATGAAACAGTAACTTGCAGCAAAATTGAACACGGAACTCAAATATCTTATCACCACCCAGCTATAATCAATTCTTAAGTGAGATACAAAACTACGGAATAACTTCACAACGAAAGAAGGATACATAAATAATAAACTGATGTGGCGCGCATCTCGATGACAATATGAACATTCACCCTTATTACTCCAAATCAACCCACCCTTATTCCTCCTGTTGCGGCGTGAAACCCGATCCCACCGTACAATACCAATTCACCCTTATTACTCCTCAATTTATCACCATTATTCCTCTTGTTGCGGCGCACAACCTGATCCCACCATATAATAACATTTCACCTGTATTCCTCCTTAATATATCACCCTTATTCCTCCTGTTGCAGCGTGCAACTCGATCCCACCATATCAGTACCAATCACACAATAAGAACAGAAATTTCACAATTTCACTCAAAGCTTCCACAGTATTTAACCTCAACTAAAACAAACGGAAAGCGGTGAAATTATGAAAACTTCACTCGAATTATACTACTCAGCGAGACCAATCCAAAGTATACTAATAAACACTGACAACCAGCTTAAACAATTAATATGAAACCACGTAATATACAATACTTTTAACAACGAAAACAATATCTGACGAGTAGCAACTAATCATGGAAATAACAATAAAACAGGTAGCAGTTAAGAGAGGGAACAATATATATTAAGAACGGGAAGGGAACAGTCAAAACAAATAAATTGGCAGCGCATAGGTACTCGTCACCTCACCTATACGCCACACACATGTATTTTTACATAGCAATTAAGTCGGGGATCCCTAATCCCTCGAGTCGAAGTTAGACAAAATACTTACCTCGATCTGCAGGCTAATCACTGCTCAATTACCGTTTTTCCTCTAGTTTCCACCTCCGAACCACTCGTATCTAGTCATAATTAACTTAATAACATCAATTATCGCTAAAGAGATCAATTTCAATGCATAATTATAAGTTTCCCAACATTTCCCCCAAAATGTCAAAAACCGATCCCGGGCCCGCTTGGTCAAAACCCGAGGTTCGGACCAAAACTCATTCATCCATTAACCCCCGAGCCCAAATATATAATTATTTTCGGAATCTGATCCCAAATCGAGATCTAAATCCCCAAATTTGCAAAATCCCTAATTCTCCCATAATACCTAATATTCTACCCATAAGAACAAGATTTAGGACAAGAAATTTAATGGGTGATGGTGGAAATTGAAGAAAACGAGTTAAAGAACACAAACCTATGATTTGGTGTTGAAATCCCTCTTCAAAATCGCCCTAGGTCGAGTTCTAGTGATGAAATATGAAATTTTGGAAGAAGTCCCGTTTTTGAAGTCTGTTTTAAAAACACTGGATAGGTCTTCATCGCGTTCGCGAAAGACCTGTCGCGATCGCGATGCACAGCGGCCAAAAAGGCCTTCGCGTTCGCGAAGAGTTGAACGCGTTCGTAATGGTCTGTCCCCCTGACCTTCACGTTCCCGAGCCTAGGATCGCGTTCTCCTAGAACAACTTGATGATCCCCAGCCCACCTCCATTTTACTCAACGTGTTCGCGTGATGCCGGTCGCATTCACGAAGAGCAGCCCCCTAGTGCTCTGCGTTCGCGTCCATGGCTACGCGTTCGCGATGAAAATACCCATCCCCAGCCCAGATTACACTTCGCGTTCGCGTGAGAAGCTTCGCGAGCGCGAAGAAGGAAACCAGCAAGTGCTGAAGCTGCCGAAAACCAGCATTTTCCTAAGTCAACACCCCGAAGCCTATCCGAAACTCACCCGAGCCCTCGGGGCTCCAAACCAAACATGTACAGAAGTCTAAAAACATCATACGGACTTGCTCGCGCAATCAAATCGCCAAAATAACGCCTAGAACTACGAATTTAGCACCAAATTGCATGAAATTTTCAAAAAAGTTTTAAAACTTCTATTTTCTCAACCAAAGGTCCGAATCACGTCTAAGTCTCGTTTCTCACCAAATTTCACAGATAAGATATAAATATCATAACGGACCTGTACCGGGCTCTGAAACCAACATACGGACACGGTACCAACAAGATTAAAAATTAACCAAATTCTTAAAACCATTATAATTTCAATCTTACAATTTTCACCGAAATTCCTTTCTCGGCCTAAGGACCTCAGAATTTTTCCGAGAAGACGCCCAGGTCCCATATTTTACTACGGACCCACCAGGACCGTCAAAACACGGGTCCGGATCCATTTACTCAAAACGTTGACTGAAGTCAACTAAAATCAACTTTTTAGGCCAAAAATTATTATTTTATCAATTTTTGCATAAAAGCTATCCGGAAACACGCCCAGACTGCGCACACAAATTGAGGAGGCACAAAATTAGGTTTTGAAGGCCTCGAAACATGGAATCGAGTTCTAAAACATAAGATTTCCTTTTAGGTCATCACATTCTCCACCTCTAAAACAACCCGTTCGTCCTCGAACGGACCTAGAAAAGTACCTGGGCTGGTGAAACGGTAGGGATATCTGCTCCGCATATCGGACTCGGACTCCCAGGTAGCTGCCTCAATAGGCTGACCTCTCCACTGCACACGAACCGAAGGATATCTCTTCGATCTCAACTGACGAACCTGCTGCTCTAGGATATCTAGCGGCTCCTCCTCGTAGGTCAAATCCTTGTCCAACTGGACAGTGCTGAAATCTAACACGTGGGATGGATCACCGTGATACTTCCAAAGCATGGACACATGAAACACTAGATGTACCGCTGATAAACCTAGGGGCAGTACAAGTCTGTAGGCCACCTCTACCACTCGATCAAGAATCTCAAAAATCCCGATGAACCTAGGGCTTAACTTGCCCTTCTTCCCAAACCACATCACACCCTTCATGGGTCACACCCGAAGCAACACTCTCTCTCTGACCATGAATGCCACATCACGAACCTTACGGTCGGCATAACTCTTCTGCCTCGACTAGCTGTACGAAGTCTATTCTGAATGATCTTAACCTTATCCAAGGCATCCTGCACTAAATCTGTACCCAATAACCGAGCTGCCCCCGGCTCAAACCACCCAACCGGCGATCGACACCGTCTACCATATAATGCCTCATAGGGAACCATCTGGATGCTCGACTGATAGCTGTTGTTGTAGGCAAACTCCACTAACAGCAAGAGCTGATCCCAAGAACCTTCAAAGTCAATAACACAGGCGCGGAGCATATCCTCCAAGATCTGAATAGCACGCTCGGACTATCCGTCCATCTAAGGATGAAACGTTGTGCTCAACTCAACCCGCGTACCCAACTCACGTTGTACTGCCCTCCAGAAATGTGAGGTAAACTGCGTACCTCGATCAAAAATGATAGACACGGGCACACCATGAAGACGAACGATCTCATGGATATAAATCTCTGCCAACCGCTCCGAAGAATAGGAAACTACCACAGGAATGAAATAGGCAAACTTGGTCAGTCTATCCACAATAACCCAACTGCATCGAACTTCCTCTGAGTCTGTGGGAGTCCAACAACGAAATCCATAGTGATACGCTCCCACTTTCACTTAGGAATCTCTATCTTTTGAAGCAAACCACCAGGTCTTTGATGCTCATACTTTACTTGCTAACAATTCAGACACCGAGCTACGTATGCAACTATATCCTTCTTCATCCTCCTCCACCAATAATGATACCGCAAGTCCTGATACATCTTAGTGGCGCCCGGATGAATAGAATACCAGGAACTGTGGGCCTCCTCTATAATCAACTCACGAAGTCCATCCATATTAGGCACACAAACACGACCCTGCATCCTCAATTCCATCATCTCCAACCGTAACCTGCTTGGCATCACTGTGCCGCATTGTGTCCCTAAGGACAAGCAAATGAGGGTCATCATACTGCTGATCCCTGATATGCTCAAACAAGGAAGACCGAGCGACTGTGCAAGCTAAAACACAACTGGGCTCAGAAACATCCAACTTCACGAACCGATTGGCTAAGTCCTGAACATCTAATGCAAACGGTCTCTCACCGACTGGAATGTACACGAGGTTGCCCATACTGACGGACTTCCTACTCAAAGCATCGGCCACCATATTGGCCTTCCCGAGATGATACAAGATGGTGATATCATAGTCTTTCAATTGCTCCAACCACCTTCTCTGCTTCAAATTGAGCTCCTTCTACTTGAACAAATACTGCAAACTCTTATGATCCGTGAACACCTCACACGACACGCCATATAAATAGTGCCTCCAAATCTTCAGCGCGTGAACAATGGCTGCCAATTCTAGTCATGAACTGGATAATTCGTCTCGTGAACCTTCAGCTGCCGCGAAGCATATGCAATAACCTTGCCACCCTGTATCAATACCGCACCAAGTCCAATACGAGATGCATCACAATATACTGTATAGGGCCCTGAACCTGTGGGCGACACCAACACCCGCGTCGTAGTCAAAGCTGTCTTGAGCTTCTAAAAGCTCGCCTTACACTCGTCCGACCATCTGAATGTAGCACCCATCTAATTCAACCTGGTCAACGGGGATGCTATAGATGAAAACCCCTCCACAAACCGACGGTAATAACCTGCCAATCCCAAGAAACTACGGATCTCTGTGGCTAAAGTAAGCCTAGGCCAATTCTGAACGGCCTCAATCTTTTTAGGATCCACCTGAATACCCTCTGCTAATACAAAGTGACCCAAGAAAGCAACTGAACTCAACCAAAACTCACATTTCGTAAACATAACATATAACTGGTTGTCTCTCGGAGTCGGAAGTACGATCCGAAGATGCTGCTCATGCTCCTCTCGGCTGCAGGAGTAGATCAAGATATCATCAATAAAAACAATCACAAAGGAATCCAGATAGGGCTTGAACACCCGGTTCATCAAATCCATAAATGTTGTTAGGGTATTTTTCAGCCCGAATGACATCACTAGAAACTCATAATGCTTATACCGAGTTCGAAAAGCTGTCTTAGGGAAATCGGATGCCCGAATCCTCAATTGATGGTAGCCAAACCTCAAATCGATCTTTGAAAATACCTTGGCACCCTGAAGCTGATCAAATAAGTCATCAATCCTCGGTAGTGGGTACTTGTTCTTGATGGTGACTTTGTTCAACTGCCGATTGTCTATGCACATCCTCATCGACCCATTCTTCTTCTTTACAAACAACACCGGCACACCCCAGGGTGAGACACTAGGTCTAATAAAGCCCTTATCAAGAAAATCTTGCAACTGCTCCTTGAATTCTTTCAACTCTGGCGGGGCCATGCGGTATAGCAGGAATAGAAATGGGCTGAGTGCCCAGAACCAAATCAATGCAAAAGTCAATATCCTCTCGGGTGGTATCCCCGGCGGGTCTGCAGAAAATACCTCTGGGAACTCCCGAACAACTGGTACAGAATCCATGGAAGGAACCTCCGCACTAGAATTGCGAACATAAGCCAAATAACCAAACACCCTTTCTCGACCATACGTCGAGCCTTCATATAAGAGATAACCCTGCTGGTAGAATGACCAGGAGTCCCCCTCCACTCTAATCGAGGCAACCCCAGCAATGCCAAGGTCAGGGTCTTGGCGTGACAGTCCAATATAGCAAGATAAGGTGACAGCCAATCCATCCCCAAAATAACATCGAAATCAACCATATCGAGAAATAGGAGATCTACGCTAGTCTCAAGACCCCCAATAATAACCACAACGAATGATAGACACGACCTACAATAATAGAATCCCTCACCAGTGTGGACACATACACGGGAGCACTCAAAGAATCACGAGGCACAACCAAATATGAAGCAAAATAAGATGACACATAGGAGTATGTAGACTTTGGATCAAATAGAACTGAAGCACCTCTACTGCAAACCGAAACAGTACATGTGATAACAACATCGGATGACTCAGCCTCAGGCCTGGCTGGAAAAACATAACATCGGGGTAGGGCCCCACCACTCTGAACCATATCCCTAGGACGGCCTCCTGCTGGATGGCCTCCACCTCTAGCGACCTCGCCTCCACCTCTAACGGCCTGACCTCCACCTCTAGCGGCCTAACCTCCACCTCTGGATCCCTGACCCCTACCTCTAGCTGGCTGAGTGGACGGTGCCGGAACCATGGCCCGAGAACCCTGCTGCTATAACTAAACACCCACTAATCTCGGACAGGTTCTCTGAATATGCCCATACTCACCACACTCGAAACATCCATCCTGATACTGCAGCTAAGTAAACTGAGACTAACCCTGACGGGCCGACTGACCGCGATAATTACTTTGAAGAGGAGGTGCTCTGATAGGAGCTGGCGGTGCACTATAAGCTAGCTGCCCTAAAGGAGGTACATAAGGACCACGACTCCCTGAAGCTCCATGGGATGTCAGAAGTGCCGAATGAAATGGCCTGGGTCGATGGCCCCTACCAAAAGTACCCCGGCCTCTAGATGTGGCCCTACTAAATCCACCAGAGTGACGAGGCCTCTTATCAGATCCCTGACCACTCCCTTGAGCTAAAACCATCTCAACTCGTCTAGCCATATTGGTTGCATCCTGGAAAGAAATCTCACTCCCTGTCTCCTTATCCATCTGCAATCTGATAGGCTGAGCAAGTCCCTCAATAAACCTCCTCACCATCTCTCTCTCTCTCTCTCGGTAGGAAGTATAAGAAGAGCATGATGGGCCAAATCAAGAAATCCAGTCTTGTACTGAGTGACAATCATAGAACCTACTGAAGGCGCTCGAACAACCTCCGATAGTCCTCTCTATGAGTAATAGGAAGATACTTCTCCAGAAATAGCTGAGAGAACTGGTCCCAAGTAAGAGCCGGCGACCCAGATGGTCTGGCCAAACAAAAATCCCTCCACCATTTCTTGGCAGAACCTGACAGATGAAAGGCAGCAAAGTCGACCCCATTGATCTCCACTATCCCCATGTTCCGTAATACCTCGTGACAACTGTCCAGATAGTCTTGGGGGTCCTCTGAAGATGTACCGCCATAGGTAGTGGTGAAAAGCTTAGTAAACTTATCCAATCTCCACAACGCCTCAAAAGACATAGTTGATCCATCGCTAGTCTGTGCTGCAACACCCGGTGAAACTACCCCAATGGTCTAAGCTGTTGGAGTCTGAAACTGAGGAGCCATCTGCTCCGAAGTGTGAGTAGCGGGAGTCGGGGCTCCTCCCCCAGCCTGAGATACAGTTTGTGCTACAGGAAATGTGTCGGCCTTTGCAACACTCTCCATAAGGCCTACTAGACGAACCAAAGCATCCTGAAGTACCGGGGTAGCGATGAACCCCTCTAGAACCTGAGCTGGCCCTGCTGGAACGGTCTAAGCAGGAGCCTCCTCATCAAACTCTACCTGAGGTTCCGTCACTGGTGCTGCTGCTCGATCTCTAGGTTGAGCCATGCCCCTGCTTCGGCCTCTAGCACGGCCTCGGCCTCGTCCTCTGCCCCTCGTAGGAGCTGCCACTGGGGGCTATGGCTGCTGCTCAGCTGAAGAAGTGGCACGTGTTCTCGCCATCTGCGAAGGAACAAGAGTAGAGAGTTTAGTTAGCATTAAGAGACCAAATCGCACGACCAAGAAGAATAGAAGTGAAATTGTTCCTAAACTCCGTAGCCTCTAGGGGATAAGCACAAACGTCTCCGTACCGATCCCTCAGACTCTACCTAGCTTGTTCGTCAATTGTGAGACCTAGGAAACCTAGTGCTCTCATACCAACTTGTCCTAACCCAAAATTCCCACCATCGGGACCGTGATGGCGCCTAACATCACACTCGCTAGGCAAGCCAACGTTACAGTTTTATTCACCTTTTTCCTTTACATTTCATAGATTAAAATTAACAAAACTAAATCAAGTCGAAATGAATGTGGATAAATAACATGTTATCTCTATACTATTAACAATATCATAACTGTTACTACCCAGAAACTGGTGTCACAATCCACGAACATACTATGAATTACTACAAATATCGGTCTGAAAAAAATTACATCTGTTTGAGACGAAGGAAAACAGAAATGTAGAAATGTAGAAGGGGACGCCAGGGCATGCGGACGCCAACAGGACTACCTTGGGTCTCCAAACTGTGAACCTACAGCCAATCTCTCAATCAATAACTGCCTGCTCTGAAATCTGCACAGAAAGTGTAGAGTACAGCATCAGTACAACCGTCCCCATGTACTGGTAAGTGTCGAGCCTAACCTCGACGAGGTAGTGACGAGGCTACGGTGGGGCAATTACAATATAACCTGCATACAGTATGTAATAAATCAAAAATAAGAAATACGGAACAAAATAAAACAGTAACTTGCAGCAAAAATGAACACGGAACTCAAATATCATATCAGTACCCAGCTATAATCAATCCTTAAGTGAGATACAAAACTACGAAATAACTTCACAGCGAAAGAAGGATACATAAACAATAAACTGATGCGGCGCGCATCCCGGTCCCACCATATAATCAGTGACAATATGAACATTCACCCTTATTACTCTATATTAATCCACCCTTATTCCTCCTGTTGCAGCGTGAAACCCGATCCCATCGTACAATAGCAATTCACCCTTATTACTCCTCAATTTATCACCCTTATTCCTCCTGTTTCGGCGTGCAACCCGATCCCACCATATAATAACATTTCACCCTTATTCCTCCTCAATATATCACCCTTATTCCTCCTGTTGCGGCGTGCAACTTGATCCCACCATATCAGTACCAATCACACAATAAGAACAGAAATTTCACAATTTCACTCAAAGCTTCCACAGTATGTAACCTCAACTAAAACAAACGGAAAGCGATGAAATTATGAAAACTTCACTCGAATTATACTACTCAGCGAGACCAATCCAAAGTATACTAATAAACATTGATAACCAGCTTAAACCAATACTATGAAACAATGAAACCACGTAATATCCAATACTTTTAACAACGAAAACAATATTCGACAAGTAGAAACTAATCAGGTAGATAACAATAAAACAGGTAGCAGTTAAGACAGGGAACAATATATATTAAGAACGGGAAGGGAACAGTCAAAATAGATAAATTGGCGGCGCATAGGAACTCGTCACCTCACTTATACGCCACACACATGGATTATTACATAGCAATTAAGTCGGGGATCCCTAATCCCACGAGTCGAAGTTAGACAAAATACTTACCTCGATCCGCAGGCCAGTCACTGCTCAATTACTATTTTTCCTCTAGTTTCCACCTCTGAACAACTCGTATCTAGTCATAATTAACTTAATAACATCAATTATCGCTAAAGAAATCAATTCCAATTCATAATAATAAGTTTTCCATCATTTCCCCCAAAAAGTCAAAAATCGATCCCGGGCTCGCTTGGTCAAAACTCGAAGTTCAGACCAAAACCCATTCACCCATTCACCCCCGAGCCTAAATATGTAATTATTTTCGGAATCCGACCCCAAATCGAGGTCTAAATCCCCAAATTTGCGAAATCCCGAATTCTCCAAAAATCCCTAATTTTCTACCCTTAAGAACAAGATTTAGGACTAGAAATTTAATGGGCGATGATGGAAATTGAAGAAAACGAGTTAAAGAACACAAACCTATGATTTGGTGTTGCAATCCCTTTTCAAAAATCGCCCTAGGTCGAGTTCT
Organism: Nicotiana attenuata; assembly: GCF_001879085.1. NCBI lineage: Eukaryota > Viridiplantae > Streptophyta > Magnoliopsida > Solanales > Solanaceae > Nicotiana > Nicotiana attenuata. Next base: position 193,605 of record NW_017671522.1, read on the forward strand.
AGATATGTAATACGAAATTCGGGAAAAAGTCCTGTTTTTGAAGTCTGTTTTAAAACACTGGACAGGTCTTCATCGCATTCGCGAGAGACCTGTCACGATCGCGATGCACAGCGGCCAGAAAGGCCTTCATGTTCGCGAAGATTTGCACGTGTTCACGATGGTCTGTCCCCCCTGACCTTTGTGTTCCCGAGCCTAGGATCGCGTTCACCTAGAACAACTTGATGATCCCCAGCCCACCTCCATTTTACTCTACGCATTCGCGTGATGCCGGTTGCGTTCGCGAAGAGCAGCCCCCCAGTGCTCCGCGTTTGCGACCATGGCTACGCATTCGCGATGAACAAACCCATCCCCATCCCAGATTACATTCCGCGTTCGCATGAGAAGTTTCGCGAGCGCGAATAAGGAAACCAACAAGCGCTGAAGTTGTAGAAAACCAGCATTTTCCTAAGTCTAGAACACCCCGAAGCCTATCCGAAACTCACCTGAGCCCTCGGGGCTCCAAACCAAACATGCACACAAGTCTAAAAACATCATACGGACTTGCTCGCGCAATCAAATCGCCAAAATAACACCTAGAACTACAAATTTCACCAAATTTCATGAAATTTTCAAGAAAGTTTTAAAATTTTTATTTTCTCAACCAAAGGTCCGAATCAAGTCAAATCAGTCCCGTTTCTCACCAAATTTCACAGATAAGGTATAAATATCATAACGGACCTGTACCGGGCTTCGAAACTAAAATTTGGACCCGGTACCAACAAGATCAAATATTAACCAAATTCTTGAAACCATTAAATTTCAATCTTACAATTTTTATCAATAATTCATTTCTCGTGCTAAGGACCTCAGAATTCAATTCCGGACATACGACCAAGCCCCATATTTAACTACGGATCCATCGGGACCATCAAAACACGAGTCCCGGTCCGTTTACTCAAAACAATAACCAAAGTCAACTAAAATTAAATTTTAGGCCAAAAATTATTATTTCATCAATTTTCACATAAAAGCTTTCCGAAAACACGCCCGGACTACGCACGCAAATCAAGGAGGCAAATGAGTTTTAAAGGCCTTGGAACACGAAATCGAGTTCTAAAAGATAAGATGACCTTTTGAGTCATCACAGAGCCCCCCTCTATTCCCTCCTATGTCATTTATGTTTCCGTATTTTTCTTAGACTCTAGTGTATAGAGACATTTACTTTTCTTCTATAGCTTGTGACTTATAACTTTTCGGGTTTTTGAAATATTGTGTATACTCGAGTACTGGGTTACTTGTACATGCCGAGCGGTATTTTATCATTTTATAGTTACCTGTTGCAGTCTTGTTGTTTAATTTTGTTTTTATTTATGTTATCCGTAATTTGTTAGGCTTACCTAGTCATAGAGACTAGGTGCCATCACGACGTCTTTCGGAGGGAGATTTGGGTCGTGACAGTGCTATTTCATCAAACTGATCCTCCACAAGGATTGGTGGTTGAGTGTCTTCTACTTCTCGATTCTCCATTACTTCACGAGCTATGCTTTGAGAAGATGATATTTGTCCTTTCCTGCAAAATCGAAGAGATTTTTCAATTTCTGGATCGTAACTAGCTAACATTTTTGTAGAAGAGCGGGTCATAAACTACCTAAAATTTTTAAGAGAAGAAAAAAAAATTAACACCAGTCTCTAAAGCAGTACTAGTAGTTAATAAAATAACTAAAGAAATTTTGAAAGATAACAAAAATAGTTAGAAAAAAAAAAGGTACGATAATATATATATTAAGTATAAGTAAAGGTAGTACTAGTAAATAATAGTAACTAGAAATAAAGTTAGAATAATATTTGTAGGTAAAAGTATTAGCAATATTATAATAAATATACTAAAGGAAAGCTAATAATAGAACTAGTATGAAGAAGTACTTATTAATAGATATTGAAATTACTGACAGAAATAATAATAATAATAATAATAATAATAATAATAATAATAATAATAATAATAATAATAGTAATAATAATAATAATAAAATCACAAATTAGTAACAATATATTTAATCTGAAGTAGATGTATGCTAGTCCCTGACAACGGCACCAAAAATTTGACGAGGCAAATGTGTTTTGGAATTTCATGTTCGTACTCTGTCAAATTCTAATATAGTTTAAGATATCATCCCATAGAGATGGGATAATTTATGCTACAGACTAGTAATATTTACTACTATTTGAGATAATCAAATTGATGAAAAGTGAGTGAGATTTAAAACTTGTTAATTACTTAAACAAAACAAATAACTTATGGGAAGATTTATAATTTTAAAGAGAGTTGGGAATCATTGAATTCACTTGATAATATTACTATAATAAAATCTCAATTTCTACATTTATTTCTTTAAAGAATCATTGCTTATTTCTAATACAATTATATTTTGCTCACTAAGAAATAACAAATTAATAACACTCCGTGAGAATTATGTTAATTAATCAACTTAAGACTAGTGACGTTTAATCCAAAATATTTTTCTTGCTTGAATTGTGGTAAAAGAAAGTAAAAACTTCGTGAGAATATTTTTACTAAGGATCAATAATCTTGCCTACAACAATTCCTCTGTGAGAATTGAAACAGAGACAAGCAAGATTACTGACTTGAAATAATAGTTTACCGAAAAATTACTATCTCTTTGTCACACCCCAAACTCGGGGAGCGCGACCGGCGCTCAACCGAGTGAACCCGGTTAAGCAAGTCTGTTGAATACTTTCTGCCCAAAGTCAGGCATGATTTTAAAGAGAATACATAACATTGTTAATTAACCAATAAGGAGATCATGAGACAATACCAATTTATTACCATTAGTTACTTCATTTTAAAACCTCAAAATACACACATTTTCATGGTTTGAAGTGGAACAAGTGATTCAAACATAACATAACTTATTTGACTTTCCCAACACCAATATATACACAACCCACACTATGTCTATGGAGCCTCAAAAAGATACAGCAGAGTACTAAGATAGTGCAGTCAACAAGGCCCCGGCTATACCTCAAACACAATACGTAAGGAACAAAAATACATGACCCCGAAATAAAGTGGGGCCCCCAAGTCTGCTGGGAAGAGGGTGTACTGCTATCACTAATCAATGTTGCCTGCTGTGGAACCACCTCATCCATTAAAGATGTAGCACCCTCGGCAAAGGGACGTTAGTACTATCGAATAGCACTAGTATGTATAGCTAAACACCTTCTCAATAAAATGAATAATAATACAAGGAGGAACAATCTAGAATCAATGGAAGCCTCAAACAATACCTAAACATCAAGTTAAGAACCGCATAAGTTTTCAAGTAAATTCCCATATTTTTAGGTTGGGAGATCTTTAGTACCGATATACCATCATTCACAATACCACCGTACTTTTACACGGAGTCTGATCACGACCCTATCGGCTAGGCCATCTTATTCGGAGACATCAACCACCATCACAATTTCAGTTTCCAGCACAATCATCACCATGTGTGCGGCATGGCGTCCGATCACGGCCTGATCGGCTAGGCCATCTCACCCGAGACATTACCCTTTTTTTATCAATCATCTCACTTCATACTTTTTTCACATCTTTTCAATTCATTGGCACTAGTGGCCACAATTATAAAGTCATTCTTGGCACTTGGACGTATTTCATTGTCACGACCCGGATTTCCCACCCTCGGGAGTCGTGATGGCGCCTACTAGTGAAAGCTAGGCAAGCCGACCGTTTGAACAAATTACCTTTTTCCCATTTTAATTCTTTAACAATTGTGAATCAACAGTTTATAAACAGTGGAAATATAAAACAAGTGGAAGAAATAATTAAACCATCTAAATAATTCCAACATGATTTCTTAAACAAAAACTACCCAAGACTGGTGTCACAACTCCACAAATGGTCTAAGAATTCTACAAACAAGGTCCGAAAAATAAATGCAACACTGTTTCTGAATTACAAAAGTGAAACTGGTGAGGGAGACGCCAGGGCCTGCGGACGCCTGCAGGACTACCTTGGATCACCGTATGGACTGAAAGCAGCCGCCCAAGCTAAGGTCCAAAAGCTGCTGCTTCGGGATCTACACACAGTACAGAGTGTAGTATCAACACAAACGACCCCATGTGCTGGTAAGTGCCTAGCCTAACCTCGGCGAAGTAGTGACGAGGGTAGGACCAGACTACCAAATAAATCTGTGCAATTATACCATATACCGTGGAAAATAAAGCAGAAATATACAGTTAAGAATGGGAGGGGGAAACATGATGCGGGGGAATATCATTTACCAACAATAACTCAGGAGAAAAGCATAAAGAACGATTTAAAATCTGTAGCCGAAAGAATAAGGAAACCGTAACAAAACAATAACCACTTTCATCCTTTAATGTTGCGGCGCGCAACCCGATCCAAATCATATATATAAACACTATTGCGGCGTGCAACCCGATCCAAATATAATATTGTTGCGGCGTGCAACCCGATCCAAATATAGTATTGTTATGGCGTGCAACCCGATCCAAATATAGTATTGTTGCGGCGTGTAACCCGATCCAAATATAGTATTGTTGCGGCGTGTAACCCGATCCAAATATAGTATTGTTGCGGCGTGCAACCAGATCCAAATATAGTATTGTTGCGGCGTGCAAACCGATCAAAGTATAGTATTGTTGCGGCGTGCAACCCGATCCAAATATATTATTCAACACCAATCACCAAAAGAGTTCCGGCAAGGGAACAATAAGGAACAACAATATCCTGGCAAGGGAATCGACAGTAAGAAGTAAATACATCCCAGCAAGGGAATCAGCTATAACCAAACTTGTTTCAACATTTAACTTCACAACAGAAACCTCGTCTAGAACCAATATTCAACCATAAGCAATTTTCACGAGATTAATCATAACTCTTGTCCAACACAGAGAATCAACAACTTAAGTATTTGTAGTACTTGTTAAGAACACAACGATTTCAATTTAAGACTCACGGGCATGCTTGACACCAACGTATAGATACTCGTCACCATGCCTATACGTCGTACTCAACAAATAACACATAGAAAATAGGACTCGACTCCTAATCCCTCAAGCTAGGGTTAGACCAAACACTTACCTCGAACTTCCACGGCCAACTCAAGCCTCAAACACCGCTTTTCCTTTAGAATTTGCCTCCAAATAACTCATATCTAGTCCAAATTAATCAACATTAATAAATGCTAAAGAATTCATACCCAATGCTTAATTATAGGTTTTCTATCAGTTTCCCCAAAAAGCCAAAAATTAACCCCGGGCCCGCTTGGTCAAAACTCGATGTTCGGACCACAACCCGATCACCCATTTTCCCACGAGCCCAAATATGCAATTAGTTTTGAAATCCGACCCCAAAACGAGGTCTAAATCCCTAATTAATCAAAAGCCCTAACTCTACCCAAATCCTAATTTCTACCATAAAAACCCTAGATTTTAAGATGAAAATTGATGAAATGCAATGGAAAATCGAAAAAGAAAGGTTTAGAATAATATACCAATGCTTTGGGGAAGAAATTTGTCACGACCCCAGTTCACCCTCCATGAACATATCGTGATGGCACCTAGTTCCTACAACTAGGTAAGCCTATCAATGCGGAAATAACAACTTAACTTGCGAAATGGTTAAATAAAGCTAACACATTAAAATAATAACTGCATATAAGGCCGCTCGGCCTATACAACTCAAAAGAAATGCGGAAGTCTACAACTCAATCCCAAAACTCGGAAACTCACGGGAACCACAGGCTAACAGAAACATAGTACGCTGCTCTAACTCCAGAATATCTAAACAACTGAGAGAAAAGGAATAACTAAATACTAAAGCTGGAACAGAATAGAGACTCCTGGTCTGCGGACACGGCAGATATACCTCGAAGTCTCCGTGTCTCTCATCGCCTCAAGGGTAGTGCGCCTGAGAAGAGGTACCTGGATCTGCACATGAAAAACATGCGCAGGAAGGGCATGAGTACACCACAGCGGTACTCAGTAAGTGCCAAGCCTAACCTCGGTTGGGTAGACGAGGAAGGTCAGGGCCCTACTGAGGTAAAATATAATATTAATTAACAGTATGAAAACCTGACAGAAATAACGAGTACAGCAGTGAGATAAGACAGGTCAACGAGACAATATCAACTACACAAAGAACAAAAATACACACAGAATGACTACATCTCAATACCAAGGATAACAATGAGGGTCTCCCAGGATACCGTCCTGTAGCTCTTTCCTCAACTGTCCAGTGGATCTCCCGGGATATCGTCCCGTAGTCCAACTCATGTGCCAAACCGAAGGATCTTCCGGGATACCGTCCCGTAGTCCAACCATCAATATGCAGGGGGATCTATCGGGAATCTAACCCGTAGTCCCAAAGTAAAAGTGCAGGGGGATCTATCGGGAATTGAACCCGTAGTCCCAAAGTAAGCAAACAAAGGGGGAGCTACCGGAATCCCACATCCGTAGTCCCAATATAAATGTGCAATCACAGCCAGAAGATACCAAGGAATGAAGTAAACAAAAGGTAGGCATCAGATAATACTAGCCTAGCATGCTTCACGTAGTTCAGTCAAAGCAACTTAAGCAATTAGGCAGGTTAAATCAACTAAACATGCTTCTCTAATCTAGCACAGGTTATAATTACAGGTAGAGTAAAGCAAATATGAAAGGAACTCGGTCTCAATGTCTTAAGTAAAAATTAGGATTTTTAACAATCGGCTCAAGTACGCGCTCGTCACCTCACGTACAAGGCACTCAAATACAAATAACAAATCCTAAGGGGAAAGGTCCCCCACACAAGGTTAGACAAGCCATTACCCTCGAACCGGCTCAAAAATCAAACTAGAAAATCACGCCCTTGCCTACGAGTATCCCGACTCCAAAACTGGCCTAAAATCTATTCAAATTCAATTACNTTAGGAGATTCCAAGGCGTTCGCAGACCTTGACTCTCCTTCCCTATCTTTCAGCTTTATGTATTTAATTTCAATTTACATAGATAATATTCTCAGACTCGTATTGTATAGATGCTCATGTACTCAGTGGCACCCTGGTTTTGGGAATTTCCGTATAGAGTTTGACTTTTTATCCAGTTTTTGAAAGTTCAAATGATTTAAACCTGTGTTATTTTATTTTTCATTTAAAAGTGTTGGAAATGTTTTAAGGTGTCGGGTTGCCTAGTACCACGATAGGCGCCATCACGACAGGCTAAGTTTTGGGTCGTGACATTCAAACTCCTTAAGATGTACCCAATCTATCCACTCAAAAAAATTGACATTTTTTTTTGCTACAAATAGCTAATTTGCTAATATTAGTAATATTTAGCTAATATTTGTAATATTTAATGAATTTGTCAATTTTTTGTCACGATCCCAGTTCACCCTCCATGAACATGTCGTGATGGCACCTAGTTCCTACAACTAGGTAAGCCTATCAATGCGGAAATAACAACTTAACTTGCGAAATGGTTAAATAAAGCTAACACATTAAAATAATAACTACATATAAGGCCGCTCGGCCTATACAACTCAAAAGAAATGCGGAAGTCTACAACTCAATCCCAAAACCCGGAAACTCACGGGAACCACAGGCTAACAGAAACATAGTACGCTGCTCTAACTCCAGAATATCTAAACAACTGAGAGAAAAGGAATAACTAAATACTAAAGCTGGAACAGAATAGAGACTCCTGGTCTGCGGACGCGGCAGATATACCTCGAAGTCTCCGTGTCTCTCATCGCCTCAAGGGTAGTGCGCCTGAGAAGAGGTACCTGGATCTGCACATGAAAAACATGCCCAGGAAGAGCATGAGAACACCACAGCGGTACTCAGTAAGTGCCAAGCCTAACCTCGGTTGGGTAGTGACGAGGAAGGTCAGGGCCCTACTGAGGTAAAATATAATATTAATTAACAGTATGAAAATCTGACAAAAATAATGAGTACAGTAGTGAGATAAGACAGGCCAACGAGACAATAACAACTACACAAAGAACAAAATAAACACAGAATGACTACAGCTCAATACCAAGGATAACAATGAGGGTCTCCCAGGATACCGTCCTGTAGCCCTTTCCTCAACTGTCCAGTGGATCTCCTGGGATACCGTCCCGTAGTCCAACTCATGTGCCAAACCGAAGGATCTCCCGGGATACCGTCCCGTAGTCCAACCATCAATATGGAGGGGGATCTATCGGGAATCTAACCCGCAGTCCCAAAGTAAAAGTGCAGGGGGATCTACCGAGAATCGAACCCGTAGTCCCAAAGTAAGCAAACAAGGGGGGGAGCTACCGGAACCCCACATCCGTAGTCCCAATATAAATGCGCAATCACAGCCAGAAGACTCCAAGGAATGAAGTAAACAAAAGGCAGGCAACAGATAATACTAGCCTAGCATGCTTTACGTAGTTCAGTCAAGGCAACTTAAGCAATTAGGCAGGTTAAATCAACTAAACATGCTTCTCTAATCTAGCACGGGTTATAATTACAGGTAGAGTAAAGCAAATATGAAAGGAACTCGGTCTCAATGTCTTAAGTAAAATCAGGATTTTCAACAATCGGCTCAATTACACGCTCGTCACCTCACGTACAAGGCACTCAAATAAAAATAACAAATCCTAAGGGGAAAGGTCTCCCACACAAGGTTAGACAAGCCAACTACCTCGAACCGGCTCAAAATCAACTAGAAATCACGCCCTTGCCACGAGTATCCGACTCCAAATGGCCCAAATCTATTCAATTCAATTACACATTGTAAATAACATCGCAAACAACTGGTTTAGCTATTTAATTCAAAGTTATGGCGTGAAATTAGGTGAAATGACCAAAATGCCCTTCAGGCCAACATCTCGGAATCGAATAATTTTCACATTTTCAGAACCTCGTACTCTCACGAGTCTAACCATATAGAAATCTCCCAAATCGGAGGTCAAATGCTCACCCAAAACTCAATGGTTTAGTCTAAGAAGTTTTCTCCCATTTTGATGCCAAATTCGAAATTAGATGATGGATTAAGCTATATATTGATGGAATACAACTAAAAGGGATTAAGAAAACGTTACCCAATGATCTTCTTTTCAAAACCCACTCAAAATCCCCCTCTCCCGAGCTCTCAATTGATTTTTCCAACTTTTGAAACTCAACCCTCGAAATTCCCTTTTCTGAACAGGTGTTTCCGCTTCTGCGGACAAGGGACCGCTTCTGCGGTCCCGCTTATGCGGAAAGTGAGCTGCTTCTGCGAGTCTCACTAAAATAGCCATGTCCGCTTCTGCGGTCCAGTCAACCGCTTATGCGGTCCCGCTTGTGCGGATTATCCACCGCTTCTGCGGTTCCTAACAAAAGCCAAATGGTCGCATCTGCGGCTATCTTCTCGCAGATGCGAGGCCGCTCCTGCGTAATTTCCTCCGCATCTGCGATGCCTGGAAACTCTGCCCAAACCGCTTCTGTGATGATCCAGTCGCTTATGCGGCTCCGCTTCTGCGGTTCCCAAGCCGCAGAGGCGAAAATACCAGAAGATGAAAAAACCAGCCGCTGCAACACTTCAATAATCTCCCCGTTAACCACCCGAAATCATCCCGAGGCCCCTGGGACCTCAAACAAAACCACCAATACCACCTAATACCTTATTCGAACTTGTACCAATCTTAAAAACACCTAAAACAACGCCGGAAACCCGAATTAATCAAAGATTCAAGCCTAAGAACTTCAGATTCCAACAAAACACGCTTTCGATCAAAAACCTAATCAATCCTCGTCCGAATGACCTGAAATTTTGCACACACATCCCAAATGACATGAAGGAGCAACTGAAACTTCCGGATTCCAATCCGACCTTCGGATCAAAAACTCACTATCGGACCGGAAACTTCAAAAATTCGAACTTCGGCATTTCAAGCCTAAATGAGCTACGAACTTCTAAAATACATTCCGAACACGCTCCCAACCCCGAAATCACCTAACGGAGCTAACGGAACCATCGGATTTCCATTCCGAGGTCATCTTCACATTGTTCTGACTACGGACCACTTTTCAACACTTAAGCTCTCATTTAGGGACTAAGTGTCCCAAAACTCTCCGAAACTTAACACCGAACGTCCCGGCAAACCAAAATAACCGAAATGAACTTAGGGGAAGCAACTAATAGGGGATAGGGGCGTAAATTCTTAAGACGACCAGCCGGGTCGTCACAAAATTGTTCTTTGAAAATCGCCTCAATGCTCCCAAATTTCGAAAATATGAAGTAAATGGGTTTTGCCCGTTTTTTGCTTCTGTTTTAAAATCACTGGGCAGGCCTTCATCGCGTTCGCGATGGGCTTGTCGCGTTCACGATGGGTCAGGCCAATTAGCCTTCGCGTTCGCGTATAGTGGCTCGCATTCGCGGAGCTATGACTCCTCGAGCCTTCGCGTTCGCGGGCCAGTGGCCGCGTTTGCGTAAAACAAAATCCCCTTCCCCTTGCCCAGGCCCAAAGACCTTCGCGTTCGCAATAGCAAGTCCGCGTTCGCGAAGGGTAGCACCCCCCAAAGCTTTGCGTTCGCGACCTGATTCTCGCGTTCGCGTAGAAGGAAAATTCCTTCAGCCTGACTTACCCTCCGCGTTCGTGAGAGTCCTTCCGCGAACGCGAAGAACAAAGTTCCAGAACACCAGAAACTGAAAACCTGCAACTTTTTTCTAAGTTTAAAACCTTCCGAAACTCACCCGAGCCCTTGGGGCTCCAAACCAAACATGCATACTAACTCAAAAACATCATATGAAATTATCCATGCGATCAAATCGCCAAAATAACATCTTTAACAACGAATTTAGCATAGAAATCTAAGAAAAACCTCAAAACTTTCAAAGCATCAATTTTTACAACTACGGGTCCGAATCACATCAAACGACTTTCGTTTCTTACCAAATTTCACAGGCTCGACTTAAACCACATATAAGATCTGTACCGGACTCCGGAACCAAAATACGGGCCCGATACCAACAACTTCCAAAACATTTTTCATTTCTAAAAACTCCCCATATTTTCTAGAAAACAATTTTCTTTAAAAATTTATTTCTCGGGCTTGGAACCTCGGAATTCGATTCCGGGCATACAACCAAGTCCTATATTTTCCTACGGACCCTCTAGGACCGTCAAATTACGGGTCCGGATCCGTTACCCAAAATGTTGACCAAAGTCAACTTAAATTCTTTAAAGGAAAATTTAATCATTTTTCAAAGATTTTCACATAATGGCTTTTCGGCTACGCACCCGAACTACGCACGCAAATCGAGGTGATGCACACAGAGGTTTTTAAGGTCTCGGAACACTGAATTTACTTCTAAAACAAGTGATGACCGTTTGGGTCATCACATTCATAATTAAAGTTCTTTTTCCCACATTCAAACATCATTATCATCATCAACAACAACAAGGCGTTCCATTCAAGACTTTAAATACATATGTGAGCAATTGAGAATCTTAGGCACATAGAGATATTTCACACAATTTAGCATAACAACCTTCATTCGAACTTGACTTGAAGTCTTAACATATTTAACACACATCTCATACTTTGAACACATCCTCAAATGATAAGATAACATGATAAAATCATTTGGAGTACATATTGAACATATATATTTCAACACAAGCATATTCGGAATAGCCAATTTTATAATGATCAATTTGGGACTTACACCAATTACATGAATATCGTGGGATTCAATTCTAAGATAAAGGTTTAGCTAATATATCTCAATTGAGCTTCCTTAAACTCTAAAATATTCTGGAGTTCTTAGCAACTTCAATCTATTTTAGAAATATAATAAATTGAACCAAAATTAGGAAGATGATCATGGGTCTATCTCATTTGAGAATTTTTTTAACCACTAGGTGTGCATTAAGGTTCCAAGGTCCCTTTATGGAGGATTCCATCATCCCACAACCCATTCTTTACCATTTTTAGCTTAATAATCTTCCTACACCCCTTGATAACACATGCATGCAAATAAATAACTTCCATACCCAAGAATTATCTTACTACTTACCCATTTCTACTTAAATTCCGAAATTAAGGGTTAGGGTGTAGAATCTTACCTTTTGGTTGAAGACCTGGTGAGCTTTCTTGTGGAATTTCAAGGCTTGAGCAAGATTTGATGAGCAATATGGCTAGTTCTCCTCTTTCTCTCTCTAAGACAGTCTCAGCGCTCTCTAAAATATCAGATAAAATCATCCAAAATAACCCCCAAAATGGTTTTTATAAAAAATGGGGTCGAGTAACACTTTCCAAAAATTACACTTGCCGAAACCAGGTCTGCGGTCGCAGACCATACCGCATAATCAATATGCGGCCCGTAAAACGGCCGCGAAAAATGATGCTTAGAAACTAGAGCACTGTGCGGCTGATCTGTGGTCCGCATACCAGTTCTGCGACCGCAGAATGGGGCACAAATCTTCCTTCCAAATCTATCATTCCAACTCCGCGGCAGAAGTGTGGTCCGCATAACGGATATGCGATCGCATAATGGACCGCACAATTGACCTTCAAATTTCTAAAAGTTTTCTGCTTCTCTTTGCGTCCATTATGCGGCCCGCATAATGATCTACGGACGCAGACTTGACATCGCCTTCTTCAGCCAAAATTTTCCATCCACCATTTAGTGCATTCTTCGACCCAAAAAGTTCGAGCCGATCTCTCCAATCATTAACACATAAGTCGACCTCTGCACTACGAAATTCCGGGTTTTAGGTAGAAAAAAAAAATTACGGGGCCTTACACCCTCTACTATTTTATTCATCAGTTATTATATATTAATTTTACTCCGCGAGAACTACAAAATTAATATATGTATAACTTAGAGATAAAATATATTGACGTGATAATAGAGTAATTAAAAACTATCATTTCAGCACAGTATGAAATGTAAATAAAAAGTTTCAAGCCAAGAATATATAAAAACTGAGATAGTATTATAAAATATATCAAGCTTCATCAACTATCCCAACGAAAAGTGATTACTCCATTATGGAGTAATAAAACCTAAAGATAGTTAGAAAACTAGAAATATTTTTACTACAAGAAAAGAAGACCAAGACTAATTCTTGTCTTGCAAAGATTTGGATATCCTTATACAAACAGAGCTTGCTATTTATAGGGAAAGATGAATAGCTTTTGTCATGTTTCACTTTTGTGAATGTGAAATCCATGTATATGAATGTGACCTTTGTGTATGTAGATTCCATAGATGCAAATATAGCACTTGTGCTTTACTCTTGACTTCATGAGTTAGTCTTGCAAATGTAGGTTCCAAGTATGCGAATGTGACCTTTGCAGATATAGATTTCACACATGCATCTATGACTCTTTTGCTTCCATTCTTGACTTCATGAGTTAGACTTGCAAATGTAGGTTCCATGTATGCAAATGTGACTTTTGCGTATATAGATTCCACATATGCATCTATAGCTCTTTTGCGTCCATTCTTGACTTCATAGGTTAGACTTGCAAGTGTAGGTTCCATGTATGCAAATGTGACCTTGCGTATATAGATTTCACATATGCAACTATGCTCCTTTTCATCTCTAATTGTCTCTTTCCAGAAGCCCAAATGTATATTTCACATTTGCGAATATGAAGATGATGTGTGCAACTTTGGCTTTTCTTCATTCTCTTGTCTTTTAGCCTCTTTCCTTCTTTTTCATAATTTCTTCTTGCTACAAGATTCGTTAGAAAATATGCGAGGATAGGATATCATTATTCATATTTTATTTTAAAAACTTTTATATTTTACATATGAAGTTACATGAATAATTTATATCCATTAGTACCAATGATGATGGTTGAATTCGATCTTCAAGAGGTGTCTTTGAAGAATCAATTTCATATTGTCCTTCAATTGGACTAGGCGGGATGCTAATAATGCGGCTCACTCTCTTGCTCGAATAGCTTTATCGTATACAACTCGTGTTACTTGGGATTCTTATCCATCATGTTTAACTTCTATTCTTTATTCTGATGCTTCTCATTTATAGAATAGGAATTAATGTTTCCCTAATATAACTCTATTTTGGCTTATTTATCTATTAAATATGTGTTCCCTTCAAAGAAAGAAATTGTACCATAGGAGAACTACACAGAGAAAGAACGAGACAAAGGAAATTGTTAGTAGTCCCCCATCGGTGGGTAAGATAGCAATTTGTCTTCTTATATTTTAGGATATCATCACCTTTTGAGCTAATATTTAGAATTGAGTTAGGTCTTAGTCATTTTTTATCATAAGCAACGTGAAGAAACAACAAAAACATGCCCTAAATTTTGTATTATCACTATTGCCTAACTTTAGAAAATAGAAAGTGAGAAATTATATGTACAATCTCCACAAAATCTTTTTGCAGAATGATGGGTTTGGATTGTTAGACAAATTAGGTAACCTAAAGATCTCTTTGCATACACTATTTGAGGGCTGCTCCTTTTTCATTTTCCCCTTGTTGTATTATGTATTATAGATATGCTTTGCCCCTTTACTCCAAGTCTAAGTTTACTAACTTTGGGCTGGTACGTTATGCACCTACCAGCTGAAGACTACCCCCAAAACTTGTTTGTCCTTATGGTCTCTGCTTAAGAATAGAGACACTTGAGGCCTAAAAGCTTTGTGCCAAGCTTGAATCTTGTACTCTATTGGAGTATTGGTTTAAATGGGCAAATGATAACTGCTACAGTCTCATCTCTGAATAGAACTGATGCATATGGTGTCAATTGGCCCATCAACCTCTCAGTTAAGGACCACTTGCCCATCTCTTAAAAGTTACTACTACCACTAAGGATTTTGTGAGTACTACAGTTTTTCACCTTATCCTTTTATTATCATGTCAAATAGTACAATTCAGCTAGATTTCATAAGTTGTGGTCTTAAATATGTTCATATGGGAAGTTAGAATTAAAGAGTTATTAAATATGAAAAAATATATTCTTTTTGTAGCAGACTAAAAGATGAGTCCGGAACCAAAATGTGGTTCTTTTGGACTCAAAGTACACAAATAGGTGGTAAAAAAAAAAAGTTATATTTTTATATATAGTGCCACAATACCTGACGCTATACATTAACGGTAACTGCACCGTTAATGTATAGCGCCATTTATTGTGGCGCTATACTGCAAAAGCTGACATGGTCCAGGTATAGTGCCACAATAAGTGGCGC